>NC_089149.1:1923250-2215701 GCF_009819655.1 Sylvia atricapilla | reverse complement strand
CATGACCTGTAATTCTCCTCATCACTGAGGAGAACCCCAAATCTCTGCCTTCTCTCCAGCACCACCTCGACTTCTGCAGCCCTTGGTGCCCAAAGCCACCACGGATCTTCTGATGTTGTGGTTTTCCTCTTGTCCCCACTGAAACCACGGCCACCAACACTGAGATTTTTCCTTGCAAAGGCTTGGGAGAGCCACCTTCAGCCTCCTCATCCTTTGGCATTGTCCCCTGTGGGTGTTTGGGGTGAGAAACTCCACCGTGCCTCGGCACTGAACCAAGATATGGGAAAAAAAAACCCAAATTTGGGATGTATGAGACAGCATCTGCTAGGCAGTGACAATCAGCTTTGGAGGGGGCACTTTGAGGACATTTCCCCCCTTCTCTTGAGGAAAACCTGCTCAGATCACCTCACAGCTTTGTTACAAAGTTAATTAACTACAAATATTTACCGCACAACCTACAAGTGCGTAAATAAATAATCCAAACCCGAGCACTGGGGGCGAAATCCTGACCTGCCAAAGCCCTCAGCACAGCCACTCTTCAGACTCCAGCCTGTTGTCATGGACTGATTAACTTTTCAAGGAGGTATTAATGGTCCAGCCTCTTGATTTTTCACTTTTCAGCTCTGTTGCCTCTCAGCCTTGTAAGCCTATTATTGGATTGCTTCAAAACCTATTTACCTCTGAAGCCTCAAATTCCCAGCTGTCAGGCAGGAAAAGACATTTAGCAATTAATTTAATCCTGGCCAAGACATCTGTCGAGGCAAAGGGCAGAATGCAGAGATGTTTAATATTCCTATTGCCGGTATTCTCAGAAATATAAAAAATACAGGTTGCATCGTTGAAGTTATCAGTCTAAATACAGCATCATTTTAATGAAGGCGGTGTCAGGGCACAGCTTCCAAGGAGGTTTTTTTTTTCTCCATTCCATTAAAAACAGCGGTTTTTTCACCCAAAGGAATACCTTGTTTGATACATTGGGGTACAGAAGAGGCCACAGCCCTCAACATCATTTTCTTGTGTTGTTTTTACCAGTAACACTGACACTTGCAGTGCTCCTTGACAAAGAATCAAATGCTGTGTTTTTACAACACTTCCTGCCTCTGAAATAAACTCACTTTCATCACTTCCCCAATTTTGAGCAATTCCAGCAAACCCTAGCACTGGCAGCCATCAGAGGGAATGGCAAGGCCACCTCTCGGAATTTGTAGCTTGAACTGGACTTCCCTCTCCAATCCTTTGAAAGGCCAAGGCTGGAAATTCACCGCAATTTACTTGCAACTGTCCTGAAAGCATCATATGCCAGCTCTAAGTTGGAATCTTTGATTTCTGTCCTCTGTCCCAGCCCTGGAGCTGGAGAGCTCTGTCAGATCTGTTATTCCTGATCTCCTGTTAAATACAAATACAATTAATCTGGACTTCCTTGGCTCCAGACAGGGCTGAGCAGAGCAGGTGGCCCCTCCACGCTCCTGCCTGTCCTTTTCCAGCCCCAATGTGCATTTGACCATGCCCTGCATGAAACTCAGCTTGGGAAAGGAGTTTGGAGAAAACCTAATTTATTGCAGGAGCAACCCAGTGTTCCAGTCAGGAAACACAACTTCCCTCTGATACACTTGGAGGGGCAAAGCAGAATTGAAATTTAGGTATTAAAACTTTGGTCAGTATTTGGTTTAAACATCTTCATGTGTTGCAAAAAAAAAAAAAAAAAAAAAAAAAAAAAAAAAAAAAAAAAAAAAAAAAACTGTTATTACATAACTCATGACTGTGACCTGATTAATGACCTTGGGGTGTGATATTTGTGAATAATCATTACCTGTGGAAGGGAGAGATTGGCTGAGAAGTGTCCCTGCCTCCACCAGGTGACTTTCCTCTGTGACCAGGTGACTTTTCTCGGGGAGGGAGAAGCACTCCACGTTTACCACCTTGAAAATAAAACTGAGGCGTTCCACCCCTCAAAGCTCAGCCCTTAAGCCACAACAGCTCCTCTCCCATCCCTCTTTCTGCCCCGAGAAAACCAGCTAAGGAAAAGATCCAGCCTGTTGTAAATGCATATTATAAAGCTGGCTTTTTCGCAAGATGTGTGCTGTATGATTAATAACTTTGGGGTAAAAATATGAGTTTTTTCTGTTGTTAGTAAAGGAAATTAGGCATAGTGGTAGTAGTGATATAGTAATTGCTTAAACTGTTTGGCTGGGATAACACCCAGTGAAGATGTAAAGAAGACTCTGCTATTGATATCCCAACTATCAGCATCTCCCATCTGAGGAAAGTACAAACCAAAGCCCAGTCTGGAGGTGATAATGAAGACACAGCCAAGAAAAACACACAGCTCTAAAAGGGCAGATCCAAGGAGGGGCCATGCAAAACAGTCCCTGGAATATAAAAACTAGTTTATGGAAAAATACGAATATTCAACAGATTGATACAATAGAAAGGGTATTTAAAGAAAGTCTCTGATATAGCAGGGTGTGGACTTGGCTAATGCCAAGTCACTTGGCCCTGGCTGTACTTTGCTTTTTTCTATCTCCTAATTGTCTTATCTTTTATTAAACCTATTTCTTAAAATTTACCAAAAAAAAAAAAAAAAAAAAAAAAAAGTGAATCTCGTTTTTCACACAGCCTCAGCAGCTTTGCCACGTTCAGCTTTGCTGCTGGCAGGGAAGCTCTGCCCTCAGCTCACTCAGCTGATGACCACATTAGAGAGAGAATATCTGCAGGTTTTCCTGGGAATGGGGCTCTGGGGAGCCCCCAGCAGGATGCAGCCCAGCTCCTGGGCAGTGTCTGGTCCAGCCCAGGGCCACCCACATCCATCATCTCCTTGAGCTCTCCTGTCAGCCAGCTCCAGTCCTGCCCCTTTGCTGCCGTGACAAATGGAGTTGCCACGGGCTCTCTGGGCCTTCAGAGGGGAGCAGGACCTTTCCAGCAACTCTGTTTCTGAATGCTGAGCTAAATTCAGTTGGGTTTTATTGGGTTTTTGGGTTTTTTTTTTCCTTGCTGTGTAATAGACTCTTTAGTTTCCTGCCAGAGATGTCACTCTTTGAGCAAGGAACACCAGGAGGATGGGAACTAGCACGAGCAGGAGGGTAAATTTTGATCTGAAAGGGTGTTTTTCATTTGGATAACAATGCAAAATAAAACCCCTTTATTCATTCAAAAGTCACTTTCAAAAAGCACACATCACTAGCCCAGAAAACAGTGGGATTTGTATTCAAACACCTGAAAATGGTTGCAGTTTCTCTCAGGGCTTTTTTTTTTTTTTTCCTCTGCCACAATCACTGGAGTTTTCCGGTGAAGCCAGCACTGATCACCTGTTGTCACCTCAGTCTTGCCCCAGAGTCACAAAATGCTCTGGGCTGGATGGAACCTTTGGGAATTGTCACATCCCCCTGTCCAAGCAGGACTGGGACAGAGCCAGAGGGAGTGGGACTGGATCCAAGCAGGTTTGGGACACATCCAGGAAATGAAGGCTCAGTCACAACTCTTTTTCCTGCTTTTCAAAAAGAGTCTCCTTCATTTAGTCCTTCAGACATGGCCTCAGAATTGTCCCTCGTGTTGTAATCCAGCTCAGTGAGGGTTTTTTGCTCAAATTTGGGAGCATTTCCTATTAGTTTTGTATATTTGTCTCAGACCACTGGAAGCCATTACGCACACACAGGGATTTTCATGTAGGCACTTCACCCCTCTCAATTCCATCTCCATTTTATGGTGCTGTTTACAGCAAGACCAGAAATCAATTCCATCCTGGTTCACTTTTTTACATTAGAGATATGAGCTGGCCTTACAGTGGAATTAATCTGGATTTTCACTAAAAATAAAACCCTTCCAATTTCCACGCTAGCCAGGAAAGAAATATGCTCACCTGCAAATCCACCAGATGCAGAGGAAAGAGAGATAAGGCACGACTCAATCTTAATTTTGATGAAAGATTCAGATTTTCCCCACATTTCATAAACAGAAGGCCCTGGGAAATCCTAGCAGCACTCCAGATTAGGAAGGAGAGGAGCAGAGGGGAAAGAATAAGCTCAGACTGGGCTCTGGAAATATGAACATCAAAATCAAATACTCTCACAGAAAGTGATGCTTCAAGGATGACAGAGAATCTTCAAAAGCCATCAAATTACTTCACAAAATTACACCAAGCAAAGTCATTCTTTGTACACTGTTCATTTTACACACAGAAAATTTTCTCCTTGGCACCAAGAACAACAAATCTCACTTGTCCAACCACAGCAGAGCTCAAAAAAACCAGAAGGGCAACAAGTCTCTTTTGTCTGGTCAGAAAGAAAAGGCACCAGGGTTTATAAAACAGGGTTAGGAAGGTTCCAGTGCTGCATTTCCAGGTGTGTTTGCTGTCAGGATAGGTTGGTATCCAAAGTGCTGAGCTCTGGGACTTCCTGACCTGGCTGGGAAGGGGAATATAGTTTATTATAAGAATTTGAAGTGCAAAAATATGTAGAAAAATGCACAACACTTTTTATCCTCACTCACTGCTTCTTCACTTGGACTTTCCCCCTGTGCATTTTCCTGTCTGGCTCCACAGGTTCATGTTCCTTTTTTGCTGCAACACCCACCACAGGCTTCACCATTCCCACACCTGAAACCAGCAGCACTCTCACAAACGACTCCATATGAGAGATCATTTCTCATTTTGAAACCAACTCTGAAGCCGATGTGGGAAAAATCTTTTTAAGTGCAGATTCTGTCAAGGCACTTATTGGTGAAATTAAATAATGATGCTCTGCTCGTCTGGCAGTGTTTTGATTAATTGTGTACCTGGGTAATTGCATGTTTAGAGGATTGGTATCAATCATGATTGAAAAGATTAAAAGCATTTTCCTGTCTCAAACAAACCTACAGAAAATACATTGGTGCCAATGAAACATTTCCACCCCAACTTCTATTTTCCATAACAGTGATTATTTTACTTCTTTCTGTCCCAAAAACAAAACACATTTGTTTTATTTATATCTCTCTGAAGTATTTTTACACCTTTAAAGGCAAAAAGGAAAATTTGATTTCCCTGTGTCCTAACTGGTCATTCCAGCTCTACTTTCCTGCTTCCAAAACTCATCCTGCTCTGTGCATGGGCTGGGTGTTGGTCAGGCACTGTTTGGGAAAGTAAACTCCATTTTCTGTGTTATTTCACCCCAAAAATGAACTGTAAATAGTCCACATCAGCTCCTGGAATCTCTCTGCCTGCACCTGGAACCTCAGGAGAGGCTCCTGGGGGCTCAGAGGGACTCACAACATCCATTGACATCCCAGCATCTTCCTGGGGATGCAGAAATGCACAAACAAAAGGCTCTGGGTGACCTGAATTCTCCTCCCTTGGCTGGAATTTACACCGGTTCGGGGAGCGCTAAAAAAAAAATCACAGGAATTTACAAGCCCAAATTAGTATTCCTGTGATCACCGTGTGCTGCGGTTTTAATGGACTGCCTGATTTTCCCAAAATGAGGCCAATTATTTCCGCAGATATCTTTCATCACAATCTACCCAAGCTAATAAATCCCCACTTCCCAACGAAACCAACCATTCATTTACTGCAGCTTCTGAAGGGCTCTCTATCTATTTTATTTGAAACGATGATTTCTGTTTTCAAGGCCCATCATTTGTTTAGGCGTTTTCCTTTCAGGCAATTATTTCAATTTGATCCTGGACGTAAAATGTTAACATTCAATAAGACCTTTCCTAAACGGGTAAATTATGCTGCTTTATTCGGTTTGCAAAACTGCAGTGAAGCTGAGGGAAGAGTCTTTTATATAAAAAGTGGAAAAATTGAGACTGCTGTTAGTAGGAGGTTATGGAGCAAATAAAGCTTAAAGAAATTTTTTTAAAAAATCTGGAATTTACAGAAATCAAGAGGCTGGATTTAAAAGAAAAATTATAGGTGCAATCTCGTAATTCTCCAAGAAATTTCGAGTGAACAGGACTATGGATAGAGCATAAAGTTCATTAAAAAGAGGGTGGGAATTACTCTATTGTACTAATTTTCTGGGAAAAATTAACAAAACCTGAGCTATCTGCTGGGCTGGAGAAGTTTTTGTGGCTTGTTTTCTTCTGGATTTCCAATATCCTACTAAGAAATCCCCAGAGAGAGGATAAATGTGACACCACAACATCTCCATCCAGCCAGGAATATTCAGCTCTGATTTACCAGCGCAGCCACAAAATCCTCCAAAATCCCGAGTACAGCTGGCAGGAACACAAGTATTGCCGTTGTCACGTTTGGAAACATACCTGGAGCCGGGATGGAGAATAAATTGGGCATAATTAGCATTAAAAACAACGTTAGGTGATGCTAACATCAGGCAATTATCCCTTTGAACAGCTGTTAAATTGTGTTAATTGGCTGCTCTGGACTCCAGAGTCCCGGGTTTTCCAGAGCAACGCTTCCATTAACACCCGGCAATTACCCAAAAGCGACATCGGGAACGTCAAAAACACCGGAATGTTTGGAATGAGGGGCTGGAATTAAGATTACGGGATGAGGCTGTGATGCCTTAAGTTTAAATTTCATGTATTCCATGTTCTGTGGTGCCCAGGGGTGAGCTCTGAGCTCACAGTCAGTGTCACTCAGCTCTGCACACAGCAGGGACACAAAACAAATCCTTCTCCTGCTGCACACCAAGGACAACTTTCAGCCCCAAAGCACAAACAAGGGTGGGCTGGAGGGAGGGACAAGAAGGATGGAACCTCACAGCCTGGAGCTGGAATGGGACAATTAAACCCCAAAATACAAATGGACCAAAACTTATAAAAGTGTGAGACTTCCCAACTGGCCGTCCATTTTGGGTCCATTTTGTGTCCATTTTGTGTCCATTTTGGGTCCACCTTGGATGCGGCCCTGGCCAGGCTCTTGTCCTGCCCAAGGTGGAACCTAAAGGCCTTTCAATAAATCTCTACTTTATTCTCCAGCTCTGCCCAGTCTCTGTTCCAGCTCAGCCCTCCCAAGTCATGTAAAACTGATTTGGCTTTGCCAGCTGAGCCAAGGCAATGAGGAGCACTTCTCTATTACACTAAAAAAAACCCTGGAATACCTCAGGACCAGCAGACCCATGGATCCCAAAAAATCTGTCATGATCTTTGCAGTTAAATTTTCTGTTTACAAATTATTCCTCCATGATTTTTGAGGAGCCAACACCCACTCACAAATATTTCCAGCAGCTCCCTCAAATCACTGCTCCTATCAGGTCCTTCCAACTACTGATGGGTTTGGGATTGCTTTTCCAGCAGCCAGAGCTGAATTTTAAGCAGGAATTAGTGGAAAAAGCCACAAACAAAGCCACAGCAATAAGAGGTTGTGTATATTCATTTATTTTATTTTTTTTTTACCCGTGTGTCTCTGATTTATGACCAACCAACGTGATTTAACCTAATACCAATTCTGCAATGCAGTATCAGACAATAAAGCTTTGCCATTTCACTCTGCCCTGATGTATAATCCAGTAACAATCACTGGAGACTTTAAATCACCTTTTCACCCAGCAATTTCAATACAAGCCAGGAGATTGGCCTGTGACTGATGTCTCACACAGCAGGAATTCCTCATGAGGACACTCTTAATAGCTGGGTGAACATATTTTGTTGGAAATAAGCCTTCAGCCCCTGACTAATACAGTCGTGGTGCCATTTGAGTAAAGCACTTCATTTCTCCCCTCCCCACATTGATGGATTTCTCCTCACATTCTGCTTTCTCCCCTTGTTTCTAAAAAAGCTCTTCCATCACCACCAAATCTGCATGAACATCTTCACCTCTGCTGGTCATTGCTGTGACCCTTCCTTGAAGGTTCCGTGGAGATGAATGATTTGTGCAAGGGAAATGTTTTATTCATGCTTGAAAATGACCCAGATGAAACCTAAAATAATAATTCAGCCCTCTCTGTTTTTAAGAAGGAGGTTATAGCTTGGATTTAACTGGAAAGTTCTTAATAATTGCTGGTGACAAATCATTTTCTCGCTGGAACCTATTTATAACTTGTCTATACATAGGGCTGGACTCAAATGCTCCTTATTTTAATAGCCATGAAGGTGTTGGAAAAGTCATTTCTGAAAGTCTTCACTCTACTTGAATCTATATGCACATAAAATCTATATGTACAGAAGGGAGGGAAATGGATTAACAGTTTCTCTGCTGTAAAGTCAGCGATTACTGCACCTGGGAGGCACCCAAATATTTGAGTGACATCAGCCAGACTGGCCCAGGGAGGAACCTCCACGATGCCAACCATGGGAAGGGCTTAAAAACATCCACAAGATGATTTTCTCTCCAGTCATTCCATTATCTTTTCCAGCTTTTTATGTACAACTGCCTTGTACAGTGAAAACCCAACACTCTTGGAGCAGAACTAGAAATTAATTACGAAGTGTTAACAAGGAATCTCTTTTCCCTCTGTTTGCACCATATTACAGAGCCAAGCTAAGCAAGAAAACAAAACTTCTTCCCAGATTTTTAGCAGAGGAATTTACCTGGAGTTCCCAAAACTATCTTCCCTTTAAAGCAAATATCAATGTAAATATTACTGGTCTTTTGGGGCCAGTATTTTCTTAGTCCTAAGAGATTCAGATTCTAAATTTGATCTAGGATTATTGTATTATTTTTTTTTAGGAAAAAAAATAAGCTCTTTCTTATCTAATAATTGTTTTGGTGTAAAAATCTCACGAGACATGCAAGACTCAGACCACAAATAAGAAGAGCATCCTCCCAAAACCATTTGATGAGAAAACATTTCTAACAACTATATTGGTAAAATGGGACAAAATGCATCATTCACACTTCATTTCCCTTTAGAAGGAAACAAAAATATTAAGACATTTTGACTGCTGCTCGCATTATGATGAAAAACTGCATTTTCTCACTTTCCTGCTGATAGAGGCGAAGAAGGACCCCCCACCTATGGAAAAGCTGCTGGGATCAGATCAAATTTGAGGGTTTTTTTTTACACTTATAGGCACTTCCACACTTATGGAAGATGCTGAACAGTTTTCATAATGTCCAATTATTGTGCTATCAATAAAGTCACTCCTATATATTCACACATAAAAGACTAAGCTGATGTTCCATCTCCTTCAGAGTAGCATAATTATCCCAAGATTGATTTCATTGTGACATCCAAAAAGCCCCCAGAAGTCCCACTATTTATAGCACTTCATCCATAACCACCAGACACGGGGCCTATTTTCAGACTCATCTTTTATTATGACTTCCCTTGGAGGAAACAAACAACAAACCCCCCTCCTCCAAAAAAAAAAAAAAAAAAAAAAAAGAGAAAAAAAGCTCCACAGAAATGCAGCAAATAACTCAATCAGAGCAGCCTCGCTGTAAATGATCTCTCCAGAAACATTTGCCACTCACTCATAAAAATGTCTCTGCAATCAACAGCTCAGTATTTGTCAGAAGTCTGTAAACATTCCCATCCCAGCGTTTTTAGAGGCTCGTGGTTGATGTGCTTCAGTTTGAAGAAGATACATAAAAAAGTCAGGCTAAATCCTACTCTCTAATGGAGTTTATTATGTGGGGGGGGAAAAAAAAAAAAAAAAAAAAAAAAAAGGAGGCTAAGAATTGAAGTAAAATTCCAATATAATATCAAAAATGTGGCAATGACTAATGAAGGGGTAATAACTAAATCATCTAAAACCAAAATATCAACACCCAGAAATTCTTGAGCCAGAGTTGAGGTTCTTTTATGCCATTAAACAGCAACACTTTTTTATCTGACATTTAATTTTGTTCAGGCAGTAGCAGCTCAGTCCCTCAGGTGCTAAGAACAGTTTTAAATATTTAAGAAGTGAAGTTTATTCCAAGATATTGAAGTCCTGTTAGCCTGAATTTAGGAAAATTGCCAGACTTACCACACCTTAAGAGACTGTGCTGAAATCAAACAGCTTCATCCTGAAATTGTCACCAATTTATTTCGAGCTGCAAAAACATTTGACCCTAAATTGCCTCTTCTCGTGATCAGTGGTGGAAAACAGCTCCCAAACCCTTCCACTGAAGAGCTGCTGGAATTTCAAAGGAATAAAAGAGAGACAGCCAAACCCACAGGAGCCATCTCACATCCTTGAACTCCCTTGCCTCCCCTTCCACAGGAAACACAGGGAAAACAGCACTTCCCAATTTATCCCCAAAGATCAAGTGGGAAGATGATTGGCACCATTTTCTAGGGCACCCAGCTGATATTCCAGGGTGGGAACGTCACCAGGTTAAATCTGAACACGAGCTGCTCACCGGGGGAGGAAAAAAACCTCTCCCAAAAGTGCTTTTGTGGGAGTTTTCAAGCGTGAGAGAACCCTTCCCTCCCAATACCTGACCTAATTTGATGGCAAATTGCCTTCGGAATCCAGCCGTTATTTAGTAGTTTAACTTTTACTTTACTTTGACTTCTTAATGAACTGAAAAAAAATCTTTAAAAGCACAAAGGTCTTCGGATCCCCGATGAGCTGTTTGGGATATTTCCGAGCCAATCCCATCGCCTTGACCATCACCTCCACAGAAATACAAATGGGGAGGCTCATCCCCATGGATCATCCCTTGTCATGGAGCCCAGCAAGCCCACGAGGCCTCCTTGGCTCCAAACCTGTTCCTGGGAGGACTTTGCACAGTCAAAGCTCCCACCCGGTGCCTGAGGCAGGTTGGATAAATCAACAACGGTGGCAGCAATGTCAGGACAATGACAAAATCATTAAATGCCACCCAGGACGTGACTTGCTCTTCCAGAACAGCCTCAGACCCAGCACGAGCACAAGCTGAGCTTTCCTCCAGCTTTTCCGACCACACCAGAGTCATTTTTAAACACGTTTATAAATAATACACCTTGAGAGACAGTTTACAAAGTTTGTAAATTGTTTTTTTTCCGGAGACATTTGTAAAGTTCTGCGAATCATTTCACCAGGGATGTTTATAAAGTTTTGCACGTGAGGCAAATGTACAAAACCACATTTTCAAATTAAAAAATGTTCAGGGCCCCAGTGTAATGATACAATTTTGAATTTTTCCCGACAAAGGTAAGGTTTGTCCCAGAGAAAAGAAAAATTTTCAAGATCAGTCCCTGAAAAAATCAATTAATTAGCAATTAACAATTAAAATTAGTCATTCAAGTCACAACTATTTGCCTTGTCACAATGCCAGCGAGAGGGAAAAACCCTCTGGGTTTCAGCAAAGTGGTACCATTCCACTGAGATGCACAACAACATTTCTGCTTCATCCCTACAAAAAGCTCATTTTAACACGGGTTTTGTATCAGGGTTTGTCAGCACAGAGACACTGAGATATAAACCCAAATTAACTGGAAATATCAAGTTAAAGGGGATTAGTTAAAATTGTCCTAACAACTATGAAGCCTTTTAGACATTCAGAATTAACAAAGCTTTATTTCAGTTTTGCTTAATTCGTCTCTAAAGGCCAATTTAAGGTTTGAATTCTCAACCTCTGGCTGTTCACAGTTTAAAACGCAGTTCAAATAACCCGTTTGAAAAATCCACTTGGATTATTTTTTCCCAGCTATGCCCACAAAACAAAGCCTAAGGAGCCCTGATAAATTCCTTGGAAGACTGCTAAATAGGAATCAGTGCTCCTCGTTCCAGGAACAATCCCCTCAGGCTTACCATCACTGAAAAAAATCGTTATTATAATCATATTTAGCCATAAAATTCCATGGTAAAATACACCAAATGCCCTCTGACAGCTGTTATGTCTCCTCTACTGCTTCACAGGAACAGATAATTACCTTTTTTAATGCAAAAATCATAGTTTCTGTGAATACAGCACTAATACCAGGCTCGACTGCTGTAATTTCTGTTAATTAGATTTCCCTTGACCTAAATGAAACCACGGCAGAAATCCATCTGTTCCTCTGCTCCACAACGCCACAAAATCCTCATTTTAGCCTTTTTACCTTTCTAAATATTTACTGACATCCCAATGCCAGCCTGAGCTCCTCCCTCCAGCCCCAGCCTGGTGACTTTAGGTGGTGACAGCTTTTTATCAGACAGATCTAAACTGATATCACAAGTAAGGGGGAAGGAGAGATAAGGATGTTCCCTCTCCCTGCGTCCTTGAGCAGTCATCGCCTGGAGCACTGAGCTGCATTTTGGGCATCCCAGTTCGTTAAAATGTGGAGTGGATGGAGAAAATCCTGAGAAAAGCCACCCAAAACTGGGTAGGAAAGAAGTGGTGGCAATGCGGGGACAGAGGTTGGCAGGGATGAGTTAAGGGTTGGACTCAGAGGGCTTTTCCAGCCTGAAAAGTTCTGTAATTCCATGGTTCTTGGCTCTAGAGAACAGACAACTGAAGGGAAACACAAGAGCTTCCAAGAAGGCAAAGAGCTGCAAGGATGGAGACAAAATAAAATACAATTTTAACCCCCCAAAAAATTTTAAAACTAATTTTTTTGAAAAAGGAAAAAAAACCCCACAAAACATAAGGGAAGTGATCTACAACATCTCCTTTGGATCCTGTGGTTGAGAGAAGGATTTTGCATTTGGAAAACAAATTAAAATTCCGTTTTTCCACACAGACATCCTGGACTTTCAGCCCTTTTCAGTACCCAAATCTGAATTGCTACTCCAAGCTTTCAAATGTCTTTTCTCTCCAAAATTCTCCCTTGCCCAACACCCCTGGCGGGATTTCAGTGGGATTTCAGTCTTGTGGATGTGGCACCTGGGGCAGTGGTGGGATTGGCAGGAATGGTTGAATTCCAAGATCTTGGAGGGACCATTCATTTTCCTGAATGATTCCATGATTCAGGAGTCAAGGATAAGTACCATCAAGGCCCTGATCTGACTCCAAGAACTTTCTCCCAGCCTGGAAGGAACATCCCACCCTCCAGCAGCTGCTTCCTTTCATGCTGTGATTTCTCTTCTGCACATCTGGCAAATCCTTCACCCCCCACCAAGATTTTTCCTTGGTTTTATCTTTTTTTTGTATTTTTTTTTTTAGATTTATCCTTTTGCAGTCATTCTTTTAATTTATGGTGAGCACCAAGGGCTCACATCTGTGTTCACAGAAGGCACCCAATGAATTACAGCAGGAACTGCAGTTACCCTATGCAAATTCTGCAATAGATGAAAAATCTCAAATTTTTGACATTTTTAGTTTTTTGGGAGCATTTCAGGAAAGGAAATAGGGGATCATGTAGCCCAGGTTTGGGGGAAATATGTATTTTACCTGGTCAAACAAGTTCCCCTCAGGTAAAATAATCTGTTTTTTCTCCCCATTTAAAACATCTTCGAGCCATACAGGTCCAAATGTACAGTGTGTTTCCATATCCCAGTTCTGGCTGCTGGAAAACCAGTTTGTTTCTCCCTCAGAAAAATCCACTGCACTGAATGTACTTCAGGCAGAGTTTGTTCTGTCCAAACACCTCCAGAAGAAAATGTCAATCCAATGTTCCCACCACCACTCTGAGTGGATTTTGTTGGATTTTAATGAATCCAGGGAGGTTTTCTGTGAAGGAAGCAAACACACACCACACCCAGCTGCCCTCTGGGGGGATTTCAGGACTGTTTCACCTACAAACACTGGTCTGGTGGACAAGGGGAGGATCAGTCACAGGCTGGACTCAGCTTTGGAGATCTTTTTCAACCTTGTGAAGTGACAGAGATGAAATAAAGAAGACACAGATCTTCCCCTGAAGAGCTGCAGATGCCCTGGTTCCCTGCCTGAGGTGTTTTGGTTTTCTGAAATTCTTTTTCCAGGGAGTTTTCTGTAAACAGGAGAAATGTTTTTGTAACTGTACCATTGTTATTCATTCCTTTCCCTAGGAGGGACTTCTTGATGTCAGACCAATGGGAGTGAAGAGGTTTGTCTTTGTGTCACCAATCCCATTGGTTTGTGTGAAATAGTATAAAAGGGAGACACATCCCAAGAATAAAGGAGTCATTTTCAGCCTTCTGAAGCTTGGAGCTGTGTTGCTGTGGTGTAAAACTGTGTCAGATGAGCACAAGTTCCAGTGAAATCCCTGCTCCTCCTCCATCCTGCTTGACCACAATTCCTTCATTTCTGAATCAATGCCAAGGTACAATTCCCTGTGTCCTCTTAAAAGCCTAAAAGGTGCAAGACTGACACAGGACATCATAAATCTTCTGTTTAAAAAGTCCCACAGCTCGAGGACTTGGGGCTTATTGCATTTCCTCCGCCAGCACGACACAAAACCCCATCTTCCATCTTAACATTCAAAAATCTATTCCCGGCGAGAAAACAACTTATTAGTAAACAACCAACATTTCCCACAGTGAAAACAATTTATTTCCCACCGAGAAAACAACTTGTGAGCAGAAAGCAGGCTGGAAAGGCAATCTGGGTTGTGCAGAGCAGCAGCTCATCAATAACACCACTTCCAAAAGAGGCCTCATAACCACCCCTATTAGAGCGAGCACGGGACGGGGCGTTGCATCAAATGCCTCAAATTGCTGTGACTCCCATCCTGACAGGAAAAACGTTTTAAAGCTCCTAATGCTCCATGTGTAATCCTGGCACACCTGGAAGCCTGGCTTTAGAAGCTGGGAAGTGAAGCCTGGCGTGTTTACATCTCCAGCGGTCTCGGCGGGAAACGGAGCCATCAAGGACAAATAACAATTTCCATTTTTTTTTTTTTTTATTCCACCAAAGATTGCCTGAATAATATAAAAGGCTGCTCTGGGTGCATGATTAAATTAAGGTGTGGAGCAGAGAGGCGTCCCGAGGTGTGCTATAAAAAGGAGAAATAAAAAGGAGAAAATTAAAGGTATCGCGCTAACCGTGAGTTCACCTTTTGGTGGGGTGGAAATGAGTGAAATGAATCTTGTAAAACAAATAAAAGCTTGTAAAATAAATAAAGCATTAAAAAAAAAAAAAAAGGATAAAAGCAGGCAGGGCTTTGAGTTAGATGTCTAGAATTCAGCATCAGAAATTCGAAATTGTTTTGAGAATAAAAAATTGCTAAAATTGTGCTTTTGTTGGCAGGAGCTTTGCTCACACATCTAGACCCTGCATTTCCCGAGGCCCAGCCCCGAGGAGCTCCTGGTTCTCCTCCACCAAGGCAATCCATGAGTGTTTCCATGTTTGTTCACCATGATCAGGGATGTTTACAGGACCATTCATCATTTCATTCCATCCTGTCCAGACTCACTGAGTGCTCCCTGAAGCAAAACAGCTTCAAGAAAGATTTAAAACCACAGGAATTAAACTTGCAATGCACCGGTACCTTTAAAAGTAAAGTCATTCGAGAGAGTGGCTGTGATTCATCAAACACAGCATGTTTTCAAAACTCCAAGTCTGTTTTCTCCTACTTTCTTTATTTTTTTTAGGGGGAAGGGAAAGTTCCTCTTCCACCCTCACTTTACATTCTCTGAGTCTTGTACCATTGACTTTCTGATGTCCAATAACCCCAGAAGCGCTACCAACAAATTTGAATTATTTTCCATATTTTCATTTGCTACTTTTCATACCTACATTAATCAGTGCTCCCTTCATTAGGCATCATGAACAAACTGTGAATTAGGACCTCTGAATTCATCCCAGAAATCCCACCCCAGCACAGAAGCCTTGGCATTCCTTAGTCAGGGAAAGGGACATCATTCACCTAGTTCTCTGGATGTGGATCACAGACAGTGACGTAGAATCTCTTTTCTGACTTGGAAGGAATTAATAAAAATAAATAAAACAAAGATAAAATCTTTTTCCAAGCACCTTCCAACCCTGAACTCCCAGCTGGCACAGGGATGACCCAGGCATTGTCTCCATGCTCTGAGCAGACCAGATCCCACAGCCCCAAGAGCTGGGAAGCTTTCAGGCAGGGATGAGGCAGGAGAAGCAGGAATGGGAAGCTGGAGCTGCTCAGAGCTGTGATTTATTTCAGGCTGGCAGCTCCTGTTTTCCTCCAACCTGTTCACTTGACGGATGGGGGCTGGCAGGAGTGGCCAGGGAGGCTCTGGAGGTGACAGCAGCCTGTCCTCAGGGCACGTCTGGGTGATGAACCAGAAGGACCCGAGCAGCCTCTGAGCAGAGGGGGGGAAGGCTGACTGCAGGAAAGGGAAAGAAATCCAATAAACAAACTGCTTTTACCACAGAGAGTGAATCTAGGAGAATCTCCAGCTATCCATCACGTTAAAATTGATGTTGGGCAAGGCCAGGAGGATGCCTCTTCACAATTTCACCTTTTTTCCCATTGCATTGTACGTTGTGGAGGCTGAGCTTGGTTTCCTGGGACCTCTCAGCAGAACTTCATGCAGGCACAGCTGTCACCAGTGCCACAAGGAGTTCTGTGCTCCTGCCTGTGGAGAGGAGAGCAGCTCCCCTGGGACAGGACTTCTTCCAAAGAAAAACCTCCCAGAAACCTCCAGCAAAACCACTTGAAATTTTGAAGCCCTTCAGGCAATGATTGCAGCCCTGCTGGTCCTTCAGAGGAGCACAGAGGGCTCCATTATGTAAAATAATATTAGTATTTGATAGCTGGCAGCAACTCAAAGCATTTGTGACACGAGAGGAGACCCAAGCTCCACTTCAAACAAGAGCAGGAGCAGGTGGCTCCTTGGCCGGGCTGTCTCTGCCTTGCTGGGCCAGAAATATTTGTTTTTAAAAGCCTGGAGCTCTCCATTTCCACCCACGCTGAGTAACTGTGTGCTGAGGGCTTTTATCCCCACAGCAGGACCATTCCTGGGGCTGCTCCCAGCACTGAGGCTCTCCACTGTTAAGTGGAACACTTGACCCAGGCCAGCTTGGAGCAGCAGCAGAAATGCAGGAGAGCTCTGCATTAAACTGAAAAAATCACCTTTCCAGCACCTGTTTGGCCACAGCTCAGCCCTTCCCAGCTTTTCTCCCCTCGGATGGGGCAGATTTCTCCTCCAGGGGTGGGAGGATGGCAGCGTGCTCAGGAGGGATGAAGAGGTTATTAAAGAGCACGAGGTAAAACTCTTCTTTTTCCACAGAGAACGAGTGCCCGCAGCTGTCAGTGCCCCTGGAGAGGTGGTGACAACACCTCCTGGGTAAATCACAGCCTGGCCCTGCTGTCGTGAAAACATTTCCATGCAGATAATTACGGGTTTCAGTACTGAAAGCTGACGGGGTGAGTTAAACACATCAGCATTTAGAAACCAATTTCCCTACGCTACAAACTGCACAAAGCAGCGGTGGGAAGAACTTTGCTTTTCCCTTCCCTGAAAGAGAAAACAAATCATGTCCCAAGCAATCCAACACAATCATCTAATGAACTTAGCAGCAGCACTTCTTTATCCTCCATTTCCATTTCTCCCTGTGTTTTCCCTTCTCTCCCAGCACTACTGGAGATTTTTTTTTCCCTCCACAGCACACAGGCATCAATCTGTGTCCCAGCCAGGGTGGGAACTGTCACTTTGGCCAGTCGTGCTGCCAGGGAGAACAGGCTTTGCTCTGTTTCATTAACCCAGGAGTTAAATTTTAAGGGGATTGCTGAGAGCAGAGCAAACAGGGCTGGGAGCAGCAGGAGGAGGTGCAGCAGCATCCTTGGCAGAGCCTGGCTGCCTGTCCTAGCAGGGCAAAGCAATGAGTGGTGAAACACTGCAAGAATTTGTGCTGGAGCCCTTATGGAAGGTCTGCAAATGTGTGTGTGGACAACCCTTGTGCACTTACAGCCAAATTCAGGCACCCAAAACCCAAAAGGAATAGCTGGAGGCTGCTCCAGCCCCGAGGAGATTCCAGCCCTTGAATCAGAGACCCCAAGTGCTCACAGACAGAAGGCAAGGAGAGCAGGCGATGTGGAAAACATATAAAATACAATCCAGGCACATGTGAATAGAAATGCTGAGCTCTGGATGGCTGCTGGGTCTGAGCACAGCCTGGCAGGTGATCTCCCTCTCCCCAGCTGCTCAAACCCAGCCCCAGCCTCCCCAAACCTGTGCTAAAAAAGCCGGGGATAAATGGAGCAGAGAGGGTGGCCAGGGCTCGAATTTCGCCCGTGGAAAGGCACCAAGATGTTCGATGTTCTGGGTTGTGTATTACAATGCAAATAGATTGCAAACAACTTCCTAATCTCGGCGCCGCTCAGGATAAACCTGAGTTAATTAAAGCTGGCAGGACCTCTGAAAGAAATACAGCAGTCACCGTCAACAAGTATTTGCTGCAGTCACACGGACAGAAATCTTGTTTATTATTCTGCAAGTCTGCCTGCTGAAGCAGACCATGAAAATTTTTGGCCAGTGACACAAAGCAGCGTCTGCTCGCTGAGATAGACGCGCCGTGCGAAGCCTGTGCACTAAAACAATTGCCTTGCCATCACACACTCCTGATTCCTCCTCGTGGATCCTTCCCACTCAGAGCCCAGTTAACCAGCTCTGTCTATTGTGGACTTGCAGATGGAACATTTATTAAAATGTCCTACGTGTTACTGTGCCTCGAAAAGTTGTTTGGTGGAGTTAATCCCTGGTATGGAGCTCACCTGATGCTTTGCAGGGGGGAGGAGGGAATATTTTCCCTATTTTCTTGCTTTGCTCAGAGTCAAGTCTTTAAATCCAGAATGTGAACACACACTGACTTTACACTTGTCCCAGAAGTTGTTCACTATTATCCATGAAATTGCTTCTTTTTAGGAATGTTTTCCTTAGGAATTTGCACAGTGTAGTTACTACATCACACATCAGCTTACACGTATTTGGTAGCTCCCAGCTCAGCATCATTTCCTCCCTTTTGTTCCTGCAGTAACTGCTTTGGTTATTCATTTTGACCTCTTCCATTACCAGGACACAGACACTGATCTAGGGAATCGTGGAATTTTCTGAGTTGGGACCCACAAGGCTCAAAGTCTAACTCCAAGAGCCACATCCCATGCCTGAGAGTGCTGTAGAAATTAATCCAGGGACTTCTGTACGCCCAAAACACAGCCAAAAAAATCCAAACCCGTCGCTCCCGAGCCCATTCTATGTGGAGGAACAGAGGGAAAAAACAGATCTTCCCTCTTCCCCAGCTTGGCTGTCCTGCTCCACACAACACCCAGAATTCCCAACCCACACATGAGCATCACTGTGGGGCAGGAAAGGATCTAGAAAATCTTTCCACCCTTCACTAGATGGTTGCAGTGAGTTCCCCAGAGCTGTTTTCACACCAGCCTGGACAGATAGAAACTCTTGACCCTGATTTAGCCCATTTATTTTTAGCTGAAAACAAAACAAAACAAAAAGCCCACCTTTAAGAAACAAGGACAATTCAGTTCCCCAAGTGCATATTTCCAAGTTTCCCACCTGCTGCACATAGGCCAAGAACTTTCCCATGTCCTCTTACCAAGCCACAATAAGAAATACATTTGCTATTTTACTCAAAGTTAGAATTGAATTACAAAACTCTGCCCACTTTCCTCTCCAATAAGAAGAAAACTCACGGGTGATTTTGTCACATGGAGCCCCTCTGAAGATTCCTGGGTACTTGGTTTAGTAGCAATTCAGTTCCGTTCCCCTTTCTCCTCTTGAAAAAGGTAGGAAAATAAGAATATCTGACATTGCCAGGGAGCAAAGTGTTTTGAATAGGTGGAAAACCACCAAACTGATGTAAAAATATCTTTTATTAACCTGGAGAATGACGAGAAGCAGGGTAAGATCCTGTACTTTGTTGTTAGCCCCTGCACATGCTTTCTGAGCAATGCTATTGATGTGCTTTAATTACTTTTTTTTTGTGTTAACCGTGCACCACTGAAAGGACTGGGCTTGTTTATATGATCTCCAGCTCAAATATGAATGTAATTGACATTTCTTCTGATCAAAGGGAGCGAGTTATTGCTGTGCTGAATCCAAAAGGAGCTTTCCCGTAACAACAATGCAGCTCCGAAGACTCTCATTACCATAATCTAATCAGGTCTTTACAGGAACGGGATCAAATGCACCTTTGCACACTCCAATATCCCAGGGATGTTAATTATCTTGCAACGACTCCATTTCATCTTAGGCAGTGCTGGTTTTGGGAAGCTGTGTGGGTTTTTTGGTGTTTTTTTTTCTCATCTCAGTGTTATTCTCAGTTTTGCAAACAGCTGTTTGCCCTTGGAAGGGGGTTAAGAAATTGGGAATGTTTAAAGGCAGAACTCGTCCCCTAAATGTCTTCTCCAGGCTCTTCTGGAGAGAGCAAAGGGTGTCTTGGGTGTGAGCAGGGAAAATAAGAGGAGGATTGTTCCCCAAGGAGCCCACAGGGAGTGAGGGACAAAGACAGCAAAAGGGTCAGGAGCCAAAAGTGTTCAGCACTTTGCCAGGATTGAGATCTCCAACCCTGCATCAGTCAGGTGCCTGATCAGTCTGGGATTGTTCTCAGGGAGCAGAGATGAGACCAGTGTCCCTGTTGGAATAAACAGCTTTTTTGGGATAAGTGAGATGAGAAGTGAAGAAACTTTTAACATTGCATTTGCAGTCAACCTTAATCACTGCATTTTTTCTAAATTTGAAGGAAACTCTGGCCCCTGCAGAGCAGGAAAGGGCTGAGGACAGGAATCTGAGACAAGGAGGGATGGACTGAGGAGCCTGGAACCATCCACAACAAGAGGACATGGTAGGAGCTGACACCAGAGAGAAAACAAACATCTTCAGAAGTAAAAACAAAAGTTTATCTTGATGCAGGAGGAAGAAGGGGGCCCAGTGAAGGGATAGAGAATTGATGGGCTGTCAGTGCCAGGGACAACAGCAATGATCCAGCAGCTTCCAAGAGGACTGGAAGGGATAAGAGATAAAAAATGGGAGATGAGGCCCCAACAGCCTTGACAGCAGATAAGATGCTGGGCATTTGTTTAGGAAGGACAGGATTTCAGAAATATTGCCGAAGAAGATTTGACAAACTTGGGACACAACAACAGAACAAAATCTCCACGATGACTCCAAGGAGCTGGGCTGAGGAAGGACAGAGTCACTGAACTGCAGTTATCCAGTATTTCTTCTTGATGGGTATGAAACTACAGAGTCACTGCAAAAATAATTTTATATATATATATATATATATATAAAATTATATTTCCTCTGAAGTGTAGGGTTTTCAAAGAGAAGAGTAACTTCCTGAGCTCCTTTGAAAATCCAGGGCTGAGCACTGACATCCATTTGTTCTAGTTAAGGGATGCAAATATAGATGTGCTCATGCCCAAATGCAGAACCTTTCGATGCCTGCTGCCTCCAATTAATAAATTAAACCTGTTCCTGCTGGAGCTCAGCCTGTCACAGACAAGGGCTGGCTCGAGAAGCTGCACAAGGGAATGAAATTTGAAAACATTGGTTCCTAATTCTGGAATAAATTCCGAGATAATGAAATAGCTACCATGCTGCTCCACTTGAAATTTAATTCCGGAGCAATTCAAAGGCACTGTGCTGATGACTCTTGTCATTCTGGGGGAAAAGAAAAACCCCAGAACAAGGGGATTTCAACTCCAGCAAAACTGAAAACTGCATCTATATCCCTACCCAAAGCAGAGGAAGGAAAATATCTTGAATAATACGAATTCTTGAGTTTCCAGACACAGCGGCCTTGAACATAAATCCCCCCAAAATAAAACTTGTAAGGTTCCAAATTCAACAGACACAAGGGCTGGAGGCTCTGGGCTGCTCAAATCCACCACAGGCACCAGCCCTGCATAAGCAGGAGCATTTTCTGATACAACCATCAGGCATCTGAGGCAGCTTTGAAACAGGATTCCTGTCTCCAGCTCCTCAAGCAGAAGCCTGAGGGTGTCTGTTTTTAGCAAAATGCTCACTTTTAAACTCCTCAAACATCTTTATGTACAGAGAGCCACGTCTCTGAGCCGCTTTTACCCCGAGGCTTTTGACAACATTTGGCTGTGGGGAGGGGTGGGAGGAGAGGAAAAACCTCCTGTGCTGCAAAACCACCCTGCTGTGGTGGCCCCAGGGCAGGGAGCTGTGGAGATCTCTTTGTCCACCACTCTGGCCTCAGCCCCGCACTTCCCAGGAAAATTTACTCCAGTGGTTAATGGTTCTTCATTCTCTTCTCTTCTCTTCTCTTCTCTTCTCTTCTCTTCTCTTCTCTTCTCTTCTCTTCTCTTCTCTTCTCTTCTCTTCTCTTCTCTTCTCTTCTCTTCTCTTCTCTTCTCTTCTCTTCTCTTCTCTTCTCTTCTCTTCTCTTCTCTTCTCTTCTCTTCTCTTCTCTTCTCTTCTCTTCTCTTCTCTTCTCTTCTCTTCTCTTCTCTTCTCTTCTCTTCTCTTCTCTTCTCTTCTCTTCTCTTCTCTTCTCTCTTTCTCCTTCTCCTAAGCACTCTGATTTTTCTCTGGACCAGGCTGTACCAGGTGCCTCTGATTCAAATCCTCACCCAGGAGCAAACTTCATTCCCCCCTCAATTACACTGTTGGTGCTACAAGGATAAAGTTTTTGAGCCAGCTCCTTAAATCTTTGTTCATGTGTCGAGTTCCAAACTCTCTAATCATCCTGATATCCCTCCTCTGGCTCTCCTGTGATTTTTCCTCTGTTGAGCAGCAGAGGAGCAAAACTGGACACAGAATCCTGGTGTGGATAGGACAGGGGGAATGGCTTTGAACTGACAGAGAGGTTTGGGTGGGATCTGGGGAAGGAATTGTTCCCTGGCAGAGTGGGAGGCCCTGGAATAGAATTCCCAGAGAAGCTGTGGCTGCCCCTGGCAGTGTCCAAGGCCAGGTTGGATGGGGTTTGGAGCATCCTGGGATGGTGGAAGGTGTCCCTGACCATGGCAGGGGTGGGATGGTGTTGAAATTTCCTTCCATCCCAAACCATTCTGGGATTCCATACAGACACTTTAGCTCATCCTACTAAAAGGCTCCTACCAGGTTACTTTCCTAAAATTAATTGGGAATAAGAGTCCCTGCTCCTTTCCTTGCCTGTACATGTTTATCCCATTCCCAAGCATTTCTCATCACTCTGTTGCTTTAAATACATCTTTAACCCTTAGGGCAGAACCAACCCTTCAAATCCTGTTCCTGTGCACCTTCCCCAAACACCTTCCCCAGAGCTGCAGCTGGCCTAAACAACACAAAATTCACCATACCTCACATCTACAACGAAAATAATATCACAGAATTGAAAGAGGGAGGATGGAAGAGCGTTTTTTTAATTTTCTGGGAGATGGAATTCTTCTATCAAAGGAGTTTTATGACAAAGTTTTCAGCATAGCAGCGCCTACAAAATTTCCATATGATTTTTTTTTTCCACTGGAAAGTCCTTCCAGCCTGGCTCCTTGAATTCCTCCATCCATCCTGCATTTCCTTGGAGGCAGTGATAGGCAGCCCCATCTGTAAGGATCTGGGCCGTGTTTTCCCATTTCAGCTGAGAGCTGTCTGAAGGTAGCAGCATAAATCACATTTCCTACAACAAATCTTGATGGGCCGAATCAATACCCATGATCAAGTACCCCAGGCTGGCTCCCAACAAGGACAGATCCCCACTCCTGTCAGGAATCTCTCCCTTTCTTTAAATCATGGCTATCTCCATTATTCCTCTGTCACAATAACCCTGGGTTTGGGACAATACAACAAAACATATCCTGCGAAGGATGACATTCCTCTCCTGACTCAATTTAATGAATTCCCCTCGGGGTTTTGCCACAAAGGTAACAGCAAAGAAAAGGAGAGAAATCTGTAGAGAAAACTATCAATTCAAATCTATTTTTAAAAATTTAAAAATAAATCATTGCTCTGCTAGAAGATTAAAGACTTAATTTGTTTAAATATACAACTACATTCACATTCCTCTGATGGAATCCCAACATTTCATGAAGTGCTCTGGATATTTAAGGGATTAAAAGTTTGTGGAACAAACCCACACACATCCATGTGCCTCTAGGATGCACCACTTCAAATAATGAGGCTTAAATGTACTTATTTCTCCACATAGTTTTGGGTTTTCCCGGCAATGGGAGGTGTGTTTCAACCTCTCCATCATCCACCTGGAGTGGGGTTTTAGCTGTTCCCTTTGAGGTCATTCCTGGGGGGAATCACTCAATGTCAGGAGTTTTAAATCACATTTCTGGAGAGCAGGTCCCATTAACCATTGGCTGTGGGGAAAATGCTCTGTGCTCTGGCAGGTGGCTGTTATAAATTACTCAAAACCCATTCATCCTAAAAAACTCAACCATTTATTTAAATGTGGGAAAAAATCCTCCCCCAAAAAAACCCACAACCACCAAGAGAAAAACAGCAAATCCACACAAACCCCAAAACCCAAACCACCCACCCCCATCACCAAGGAATGCTTTCAACAACACCTAAAATAAAGAAATTTAACATTTTTCATTGGAAGTTTTGGCCAAGTTGTGTTTAGTCCTGGTGAAGGAAAAGAGATTCCCTCTGCAGGAACATCCTAATTTCTCCTCTTGTTTCTCTCCTAATAACCTCTCCCTTCCATTAAGCACCTGACTTCAAGAATACAGAATATTTCTGAAAAAAAAAAAAAAAAAAAAAAAAAGGCACTTAAGTTGTTTAAGCACAAGTGTATAGCCCTGGATTTGATTGAAGTGTTTTCCTGAGTGTGTGCATCATTCCCAAATTGATTCCAAGAGCTCTGAATAATTAACCTGAAGATGGACACGGAATTAAAGATTATGATTAAAGATCTGGCACCTAATTTATCCACAGGAACTGGCTCCACAAGTGCCTGCACATCCACATTTGCTCTCCAAAGGCTTCCTGGTGATCCCTGTCAGCCAAGGGATTTGGAATCTATTTAATTATGTGGAATTTATAGCGCCAGACCTTTCCTGGAAGGATATGGGTTGGTCCAGAGAACTCCAAGAAGGGATTTTGTCACAACCACGGCCGTCACATGCTCAAAAAAAATTAACACAACAGCAAGGTAAGGGCAGATGTCTTGTGCCATAATTCAGATATTGGCCTCAGACCTTTAAAAGTCACAGACATTACTGAAATACAGCACAAGGACAAAACTCCAACCTTTAAGTTGCTAAAATACATTTGATTTTTAGGAAGAGGACACCTCATCTAACACTGGGATATGTGAAGCTGCAAGTTTAAAGTAAAGGCATAAAATTATTGATAATAGTGTTCCCCTGATATATCAATAATTTTATTTCAAGTTTAATCATAGTTGGGAAAATAAGACCAAATCAGTCCCTTCCAATCCATCCTGGAGATGATCCTATCAGAACACAGAGTTATTTTTGCAGATTTTTTTGGCACTGCACAGATCCCATAGAGGAAAATCTTACAAAATGAGAGCACTGAACAGGGTCACTCCACTGGGCCACAGCAAAAATAACAATGACAGAAATCAGCAGAACCCACCCCAAACCTCCAGAGTCCAACCCCAACAACTCCAAAACTCTCTCCCAGCCCTTTCTCAGCCAAAAAAATCAAATTGTTCTCTCCTCAAAGACAGCCCTGCTCAGACCCCTTGGCCAGGTATTAATTGGCATTAATTCCTGCAGCTCCCAGAGATTTTTGGGAAGTGCTGCACAGGGCTCTGCTGGCAGCAGTTTTTTTGTTTAAAAAGCCCCACAGTGTCAAAGCTGTGTAGATGTGGAGCAGACACTGCTGTCGCCCCGGGGCTGCACTAACCTTGCACACTTTCCTCACTGAACACGTTTCAAAGACAAGGGTTTGGGGTTTGTTGTTTTTGTTGGGGTTTTTTTGTTTTGTTTTTGGGGTTTTTTGTTTTTTGTTTTGTTTTTGGGTGGTTTTTTTGTTTTGTTTTGGTTTTGGGGTTTTTTTGTTTGTTGGTTGGTTTTTTGGGTTTTTTTGGGGTTTTTTTTTTTTTTTGTTTTTTTTGTTTTTTTTGGTTTTTTGGTTTTTTGGGGGGGGGGTTTTTTTGTTTGTTTGTTTTTTGTTTTTTTTTTTTGTTTTTTTTTTTTAACCTGAAATAATCCACATTTCCTTCCCACAATGAGGAAAGCCCCAGGGCTCCCCTCTCAGGAGTTTAACCAGATCAAAGCAAAGGCCGCCGGTGCAGGAAGGGCAGAGCACTTCAAAATTCACAGCCTGCGTCAGGAAACAGAAGCAGTCCCTAAAATTCCTCCCCAAACGCAACACCTGCCTCTCAGGGAGTGAGAATTAAAGAATCACCTGGGAGAGCTTGTAATGAACTCCAAGAGGAGACAGAGCCAAAGGTTTCAGCCTTGTTTTGGGTTAGCACAGATGAGTTTGGGAGATCTCGTGGCTCTGCAGCCAGACAGGACTGAGAGAACTTTGATGAGTGGAGAGGGGAAAAAGCCAGGAGTGTCTATGTCAGCTCAAGAACTGAAACTATCCAGAAAATTATCTGGTCAAAACCCGTCTGAATAGGAGCTGTTTCTTTCCTGGAGATGTACGTGCATATTTCCAAGATGAATTAGACATTAATGATTTAATTCCCAGCAGTCACAGTTCACCAGACTGGATCAGGGACCATTTATTTCCCTCCCACAGCCAGCACAGGCACCAGAGGACTGGGAAAACATCCGTGCAAGGATCAGCTTTCACCACCCTGCACTCCAAACAATTACTGCAGAGTGAACTAAATTATTACTCACACAATAAAGTGACCTCTCCTAATTACATAAGATCAGGGAAGCTACGGCGAAAAAAACCCACCCTCAAGGCTCCTTTTCTGACTCTCACTGCCACCCAGCTTCACCTTTCCTCCCCTTAATTCTCTTATCTCTAACAGAGGGGTGAGAAAATATCATTGCCTTGAGGTGCCTCCATATGAGCTGCTGGATTGTACTGGGTATTGCACTGAGGGTTATTAAATAAAACTTAACAGGCCCCTAACCCACTTCTCCAGAACTGTTTCAGCTCACCTTGGGTTTTAAAAGGAGGAATCCCAGATAAGTCTCATCTCTCCTCTACGTCTGCAGCATCATGTTTCTCACCCTGTTTTTGGGAGTGGTCTTTTTTTTTTTTTTAATTTGGGTTTTTTTGTTTGGTTGGTTTTTTTTTGGTTTTTGGGGGGTTTTTTTGGGTTTTTTTTTTTTTTTTTTTTGTGGTTTTTGGGGGTGGGGTTGTTGGTTGTTTTTTTTTTTTGTTTTTTGGGGGGGGTTTTTTTGTTTGTTTTTTTGTTTGTTTGTTTGTTTGGTTTTTGTTTTTTGTTTTTTGGGGTTTTTTTCTTTCCTCACTGTGAAAGCTCTGGAGTAAATTCCACCCTTCCCCTTCCTTTTTTTTTTTTTTTTTTTTTTTTTTTTTTTTTTTTTTTTTTTATTTTTCTGGAGTGGAATGCCACTTGTCTCTCAGCACTCAGAAACCAGCCTGATCTCCCAGGCTCTGTGTCCCAGAATTTGGAGTGATGAATGATCCTGCCTCACCCCCAGCAATTTCAGCTGTTTGTCTTTGGGGTTTACAGGGATGAGTGGCTGAAGGAAAGAATACATTTTTCTTCCCAGCTTTGCATTGTTATAAAAAGGATTCTAACATAAAAGTGGCACTGATAGCAGCAATACTTCTCAATAAAAGAGCTGCTCACAGGAATTATACAGGAGATGATACAGCTCCAAATGAGGATATAAATTATATGTTAAACTCAAAGTTAAAATAATCACTTATTTCTTCCTTTTATTCTCCATTTTTCAATATATTCATCACTTTTCAGGAGAAAAAAAAAAAAAGCTTGTCTGAATTGCAGGTCTAAAACAAAATCCATGCCTGATCTACCGTCTTATATTCCACTTAAAGATATTTATACCAAAACGTGGTCTGAAATATTTTTCACTTGCAGGTAGAATTCACTTGAGTAAAGATAATTTCTCAGGCTTTAAAAGCAAGGAATGATGAGGGCTCCAGGGATGAAAGTTCCTGACCTTGGGATATGCATCCATCAGAAGAGGCCAGTCCAGGAAAAGTTATATTTCTGTATTTTTTTTTTTTTTTCAACCAGAATCACCCTTTTATGCTTTGTCCAAGATCATAAAACCACACCATTGCTGTGTTGATACACAAATGTCTCGTGGGATAGACATTAAACAAGTTATGGTCAGAGTAAAGGATCCACACTGAAAATGGGTTTTTCTCAACATTTCACCAATGTGGGACATGTGAATGTTCACTAAAACATCAATTCTTATTTTTCAGTGCTGCAGGAGAAAAGCCAAGGTGGATTCTGTGTGTTGTGATGGGTGCACACAGGATCCTTCCTGCTGGGACACACAACTCTTGGGGAAAGGTTGGGAATATGAAAGACACGGATTTAAACTGTCTTTATCCCAGTTTTTACGTGTAATGACCAATAGCAGCTCACCCCACCGTATTTATGGTGACACGCACTGAATATATTGGGAGGGAAAGTCCAGGCGTTTCCCAACAAATTAAAATTTTAATTAATACCCTTTTCCAGCGTTTTTTTTTCTCCCCACATCCTCCCAGTGAGCCCAGAATTCAAAAAATTCAGAGCCAATTTGGGCACGCCAGAAGCTGAACTCCAACCCAAATTCCCAAATTCCAGCCAGATTCCCACTGCCCCACCCGGGGCTGGTGATAAAACCAGGATTAAACAAACACACCTGACCTCACTGCAGAGGTTTCCTCACCAGCAATAACTCCACAACCACATTAAACCTTAACATTTAAAAACCAGCCGCGGAAGGTGAAGGCAATAAAGTGAGGGGTTGCAGCTGAAGCCTTCCAGTACACCCAGGAATTGTTTGAGCAGGAATTGTGAATTGCCAGGGGTGTAGTGAAGGCTCCCATTTCAGGACTACTCTCCCATTTCAGGAATACTGCAGGTCAGCAGTCCTGGAGCAGCAGCAGGAGGAGGAGTTGCTGTGCCAACACACACCTGATTATTTGTAATATTAAAAAAAAAACCCTTACTGGATATGAACAGATCTCGATCCCTGTTTAAAAGCTTAATTAAAAGGTAGGATTTCCTTAATGGTCTAAGGATGGTCCAGTGAGGGAGATCACTGGCAGAGAGAAAATATTCCAATGTATTGAAAAGATTCCGAAGAACATGAAGATATAGAATGATTAAAAAAAAAAAAAAAAAAAAATTAAACTAAGACCAATGAAGAGCAGGAGCTTGGCTGCTGCCACTCCAAACCCTCCAAGAGCTCATTTTGTGTCTGCTCCTGAGTGGAATTCTTGGAATTACACCATATAAATAACAAGAGGTGCCACTCGTGCCTCTTTGCTGTTGCTTAGGGAAGGCATTTGTGGTAGTGAACTAAAAAAAATTGAATTTTACCGATGTTTGAGAGCTGCTGGGTGGATGAAGCACCCACATTAAATACAAGTAATACAATAATAACCATAAATAAGAAACAAGAGGTTCCTTTCGTGTTCTAACAGCAAACATTCCCAGCCAGGAGCTCCGGGTTAATTGTCTGCTCGGATTTTGTCCCTTCCACCGGGGCTCCTGTCCCCGCTCAGTTTTATCTCAGCCCTGCTCGAATGAACTCATCCAGCCCATCATTCCCATTCCCAGCGTGCCATCTAGTGATGGATGTGAGCTCAGAGCCTCCATCCCTCCCGCTGGAATTCCCTCCTCCCGTTTTTCCCTCGGATTCCCTCCTCACGCACACTCCAAAGGCAGCATCCAGGACCATGTGGAAGTCGCTGGTTATTTAGAGTCACCCCCAAAAAATAAAGGATCTCTCCCAGGGTTGGGAAAAACTAGATGGTAAAGGCACGTGGAGAAGAAAGGGACAGACCAGAGCTGAGCCGTGGAAGCGATTTTCTGGGATTTGGGTGACAAAAGAGGAGCCCGGGGACCAGCTCAGGGTTTGTCCTTGGCCCACCAGGTGACACAGCCAGCGGTGGGACTCCTGAGGAGGGCTGGGAGATGGGACAAGGAGAAAAACAAGGCTCCCAGAGGATTTAAAAATGATGTGAGCACGTGCGAAAATACATTTGAATTCCCTTAGGATTGGCAATTCCCTGGAATCGTGCAGAGCAGCCAAAGATTTTCAGGGTTTTTTGCAGAAGACTGTAGCATTCCAGCAGGAACAAATGTGACTACGACCCATCCCAAACAAACCCTGCCAAAAGCCCAGGTTAGTCATCAGTCTAAACTCGGGTTTATTCTTGTTTTTAAACAAGGATTAGCACTTTCACATGGCTTGGAACAACGTCCTGGCCGAGTCCAAGGAGGGACTCTAAACCAAACTGAATTTCCAGGCAACGTTCCTAAACCACATGGACCCACACACCTCCAGCCCCAAACAGCAAAAGGAAAATAACTCAATTGAACCACAAAGCTTTAATAGCCTTCTAATAGCAGCTTTCATTTGTGTTGGTATCAAGAGAAAATAAGGGATTTTTTTTTTTTCTTTTGGTCCTGGAGCCATCTTTACACCTCAAACATTCTGCGTGTCTACCATAGAAACAGGCTGTCCTTATTAATGGTGTCATAGTAACCAGCACCCAGGCAGAGGCTTATTAATACCATCATCTCCAGAGAGAAATCACCAAAAATCCCAGAAAAACCCAACCTGCCACACCAGTTCACTCCTAATTAACATTCCTGAAAACAGGCAGCACCAGGAACAAGTTTTAATTGACTTCAAGCTGTCACAACTCCATGGCAGTGGAATATATATTTGGAATTATTTTCCATAAAAATATCAGAATTCCCTGGTTATCTGTATTTTAGCCCCAAGATTGCTCCAGAAACCCTCAGCTTCTGCTTTGCTGCCTGATCTATATGTATTTTTTCTTTCCCTTTCAGTGGTGGCTGGGCACAGAAAACCAAGTCCTTGAATCATCCCAGTGCCAAGCAAACCTCTCCCATTAATGCTCATTTTTACTCAAAGGTATTTCCCTGATTTCCCAACAGATTTGAGACCAAGGAGTACAAATCCCATCTTTCTCGTGACAAAAAGCCCAAGTAATTATTGTGCAGAGAGAGAGATGAAGCCCTGGGGTGGAATTACCCCAAACAGGTTCACCCAAAGAGAATTTGGTCTCGTAGTCCTATATCACAAATATTTAGAACCCAACCACCTCCTGCCCCACCCAATCCAGTGCCATAATTCCTTACTCCACCAGTCCCAAAATTCATCACTCTGCCTGAATCCCAAACACTGATTTTTGTTATTTTTAGCAGCTTTGCCTGAACCTGCTCACCCTGAATTTCACACCAAAGCCAGACATTCAATGCTATTTTTTTTTTCTATGAAACAATAAATTACATCTGACATATTAATTATCAAAGGACACTTCATTAGCCAGAGTGCCTAATAAACAGCTCCTCTGAAAAGCTTTGGGCCCAAATGCTGTTGAAAACATAAATTCTGCTTGTTTTTAACACCTCAAAGGACACCCCATGCATTGCCAAAGCTGAGGCTTCTACCCAGAGCCTCTGTGACACAAAAGGGGACAAATGCTCATTCACACAAATACAAAGAAGGGGATTAAAAAAAAATAAAAAGCATTATTTTAATCATCATGAATATGATAATCAAGAATATCTCATTCCCTACCTTCTCCAGGGGATGTGGCACTTGGGGACAGGGTTGAGTGGAGGGCTCAGCATTACCAGGAGTTGGACTGGAATATTTTAGAGGTCTTTTCAAGCCTAAATGATTCTGTGAAAGCAAAAACCAAACCAGTCCTCCTCCCTCTTACATCTAAGCCTAAACCTAAACCCACCCCAACCCCAGCTGGGCCTGGACCCCTCCCTCTGGCCTCAGAGCCACACCAGCACTCGGTGATCCCCACACCCCTGACTGACCTCACCTCTTTTCTGGCCGACTGGCACAGCTCCTGTTGCATTTTTGGAAACCCAACCAGTGCTAAAGGAGCCTCATGTGCCTCCAAACCCCCAATTCTCCATCAGAACTTCCAGATTGGCACAGCTCCTGTTGCATTTTTGGAAACCCAACCAGTGCTAAAGGAGCCTCATGTGCCTCCAAACCCCTCAGTTCTCCATCAGAACCTCTAGATTGGCACATTGCATTTTTGGAAACCCCACCAGTGCTAAAAGAGCCTCTCCTGCTCCAAAACTCCCAATTCTCTGTCAGAACTTCCCAACTGGCACAATTCCTGTTGCATTTTTGGAAACCTCACCAATGCTCGAGGGGGCCTCTCCTGCCCCAAAAACCCCAGTTCTCCATCAGAACCTCCAGATTGGCACAGCTCCTACTGCATTTTTGGAAACCTCACCAGTGCTCAAGGGGCGTCTCATGCCCCAAAAACCCCCAGTTCTCCATCAGAACCTCTCCAGCACGAGGAGATAAAATTGGGGTGAACCAGAACATTTTGTGCATTGAATCATTCTCACCTCAAAGCAGCTGCAGACAGAAATGAGCAATTGTTTGTTGTCCAACCTCCAGATTCCCTGATCAATCTGCCAGTCCCCAGTGTATCAAACTTTTAGTGTGCTCTAAAAATGAAGAACTGGATGTGTGTCTGCATTTTAACGGGTGTTTGTCATCCCCTGGAGAACAATTATTTCAGTATTTGTCTGCTGACAGCAAAGCATTTCTTTAAACATGAACCCTCCAGAATTTAAAAGACTAGGCTGGGAGATTTCTGGTTTGTATCACACAATACTTTTGCTCAAAACACCCCCATTTTTCAATCCAAAGCCTGACCCAAAGTTCCCCTAAAGTTAGAGGCTGGCAGATAGGAGAATGTTAACGTGCAAATTCATTCTTCTAAGACTTGTCTGCAGCATTATTTCCCTATTTCAAAACTAAAAATTAGGTTTCCCAACGGAAAGCTCTGACAGGATCACGACTATCTGTCATTTAAAATGAAAATGTGCTGTTAGGTTTTATTGTTGGATAGATCAAGAGCTCTCAAAAGAAAGAACAGATCATCTGTGTTTAACAAACCCCTGGGGATCCCAGAGCAGTTCGGGTGCCTTGGGCACTGCTGATCCCCCCCTAGATGTGGGATCCTTTTAAATCCTCATTGGACACCAATCCCAGCCTAGATCTGAAAAGGTTTGAGGCTGGTTATTAAAACTCTGCATTGTTTCATAATTTCTATGTACTTTTAATAATTTACTCAAAGAAATTTTTTTTAACGCAATATTTTTTGCAGCCTCTCCAGCCTCTGATGCTCCACTTACCCTTCATATGTTCGTGTGCTTTTAAGCAAATTTCTCTATGAAACATTAATGTGTCATCATGTAGCTGTTCTCTGGCCAGAATGAAGTCGATTTTGATTTAATGTGATCACCATTTTTTTATTTTTTCCCCCCCCTCAAGAACCATTTTTTTAATTTGACTTCTTGACTGCCAGGATATTTCCAAGCTGCTTAGATCCTGTGTGAAAAACCCCAGGTCAATAACACCAAACACACATTCCCTACTCCAGTTTCCCAGTAATTATCTCTATTTGAAGTAGAGAAAAATACACTCAAAATTGGTATCAGGTCTTCACTTGCTTTTTGTATTTTTTTTTTCTGTTTATTCGATCAAATATAATCTGGAGGAGCTTTTTGTTTATTTGTCTTGTTCTTAATTTGCCAACTTAACAGGCTGAGTAGCAGCTTAACCACTCCACTTTTTAATTTTCTTGGTGTACCCTCCTGCCCACCCGAACTGCTGGAATTTAAGCGAGGAAATAACTTCCAGGCAGTCAACATCTCAGTCTTCCAAGGAACTTCATTTTTCCTAATCACCTCTAATGTCTCATGGGCCATTACTCCTCCTGCTTTACACAACGGGCTTTGAGCAGGCAATTAGCTCCCGGTAAAACCTGCAGCAATTTAGGAGCAGCAGCCATCTGTGGCCGTGGTCACACGTGGGTTTTGGGGACAGCACCACCCCAGGGATGATCAGCAGAATTTGGAGCAGCGTTTTTCCTTCCTCAGTGTAGGTCTGGAGCCCTGGGCACTGAGGATTCCAGCCTTTCTGTGCTCACAGGCACTGACCCCTGAGCAAACACTGCACTGACCTGAGGCCGTGGAAAAGGCTCCCAAAATTGAGTGACAGCCCTGGGATTGTGGGTGTGGAGTTTGGATAGAACTGTGGGATATCACAGAAACTCAGAGTTTAAGGGTTTAGAATATAGTAATATAGATATAAAGCAAGGTGGAGGTTTTAGGGAGGAGGTCAGTCCTTCTTTTTCATCCTTCTTCTCCATGGGTCTGAGTGGGATTTTGTAATTGGATCGAAAAATCCACATTGTGGGTCAGGGGTGGTTGGTTATTGGGTTAAAAGTGAAAATAATCGAGGTGTCATTAGTTAATTGGACAGTTTATCCTTAAAAGGCCTTGTAGAGAGAGAGATTTGGCTCCATTTTTAGTTTATTACCTGGAAGTGCTGTAGAACTCAGGGTTTGTGAGACTGTAACAGAGATAAGAATTAATAGACATCTGAGTACAAACAAGAAATACTGTCTTGAGCATTTACTCTTGACTCTGGCAAAAAGAAGATAAAATGTACCAATAAATGCCTTTATTTGGACAAGGGGAGTAAATTGTGCTGGGTGAATGTTCTGGGTGTTGGAAAGGAGAAAAACTTCGAAACATCCAAGTGGAGCAACCTGGTCTGGTGGAAATCTCCTTGCCCTTGCAGTTGGAACTGGATGAACTTCCAGTTCTTTCCCAACCTAAACCATTCCATGATGGACTTGTAAAAGCAAATGGCCCCCAAAATGCCACCAGGAGCAGAGGTGGAGCAGGACAGGTCTTCTCCTTGCAGGAGGCAAAGATCAGTCTGCGAGGCTGGAATCCACAGAAGGGAATTTTAACCAGATATTTTTTAAAGCCAAGAGAGTTTTTACTTTTCAAACAAAAGGAAACCTGAACAAGAACACCACAGAAAAGACCAGGCTGTGGGATAATTGGTGAACCAATTGATTATACCCAGTTCCACTAATGGATCCCACTGAAGTAATCCACCTTGATAAAAATAACCTTTCAGTGGTCAGAAATAAATACCAAGATGCATTTAAATATTTTTTTCCTAAAATCTTTTTATTTCTTTGCAGCTTCAAACAACAGAGGGAGGAGTTGAGATCAAATGAAAAATCAAGCAAATCAAGTTCCTGTCTCTGAAAAAAAGTGTCTTTCAAAGTACCCCCCTTGATTTTCTTCTAATTAAGCCCTAATTAGAATAGTCACAGTGATGACAGTAGAGTTATTTTTATTGCCACTTAAAACTGTGTATGACAATTTTATTTTCAATGGAGAGGAAGGGAAAGGTGGGAAATTCAGCCCAGGACTGGAATTCATTCCAGCGGGGAATTCAACATTTCCAGCTGTACCTTCCCATGGTTGGGAATCAGAAAGAAAAGTGATGTCCCTGCAGAGCTCAGGATGGAAGAGAGACGTGTTGAGTGGCTTCACTGGCTTGGAAAATGTCCCAAACTTGTGTGGCCAAGGCTCTGAGCAGCCTGGCCCAATTTTGAAGTTAAATCTGGCTTTGTTTCAGCCCTGGCTTGAGCAGAAGTTTTGGCCAGATGTTCTCCAGAGGTGCAGAAGTTTTCTGAGCATCAAGGAGCAGTTGCAGCATCAAGGCCTGAACTGTTAATGGCTTTTGTTGGTTTTATTGAGTTAAATTGATGGAATGAGGTTGTTTAGCTGAATAAAGTAAAACCCAGAGTTCAGGTCTTCTCTTCTCTTCTCTTCTCTTCTCTTCTCTTCTCTTCTCTTCTCTTCTCTTCTCTTCTCTTCTCTTCTCTTCTCTTCTCTTCTCTTCTCTTCTCTTCTCTTCTCTTCTCTTCTCTTCTCTCTCTCTCCTCTCCTCTCCTCTCCTCTCCCTCCCTCCTCTCCTCTCTCTCCTCTCCTCTCCCTCTCCCTCTCCTCTCCTCTCCCTCCTCCCTCTCCTCTCCTCTTCCTCTCCCTTCCTCTCCTCCTCCTCTCTCCCTCTCCTCTCCTCTCTCTCCTCTCCTCTCCTTCCCTCTCCTCTCCTCTCCTCTCCTCTCCTCTCCTCCTCCTCTCCTCTCCTCTCCTCTCCTTCCTCTCCTCTCCTCTCCTCTCCTCTCCTCCTTCCTCCTCCTCTCCTTCCTCTCCTCGCTCATCCTCCTCTCCTCTCCTCTCCTCTTTTTCTGTTTTGATGAAGCCCCAGCATTTTCAGAAGAGGAAACACCAGCAAGTCAAAGATTACCAGAGTCATTACAACCTCTCCACAAAAGGACTGTATCAAAATACAAACTGTACCTTTGCCAAGGGAATGTTAATGAGTGGGATCTGGAAAGGTTAAATGTAAATATATATAATTACAGCTTGCTGCTGGCAAGAAATTGTGACTTCCTTCCTCAGAAGATATTGCTCCAAAACATTAAACTGAAATAAAAGCAGATATTCAGCTCTGCAATCACAATAGAACCTGGAGATCTGTGGTTGTATCAATTAGAAATGGGTTGAACACAGCTCTGTGTTCCTTCAGTCAGTTCTGTGTTCCTTCCTTCTGGATGTGGATGGATAGACATCAGTCAGAAATGTGCTGGGAAAACTGGAATTTCATAATTGCATTGAAAAATAGCTTCATTTCTACTGCAAAAATCTAAGCTCAAAATTGAAGGGAAAAAAAAAAAAAAAAAGCCATCTTAAATATTGAGCAGAAAGACTAAATCTCCTTTTTCATTCATAGGCAGGACTGAAAAATGTGTTTGGGAAAGGAATTATTTAAATGCTCTAGATTATATTTGATTGGAGGGAGAAGAAATTCATTTCTTCCCCTGAAGGGAAAAAACTAATATGTTCCAAAATGGCAGTAAAAACAGAGCCATTCCGAGCTGTCATTTGCAATTAAAAAGAGAAAATATTTAATGGGTGCTGGTGAACACTTTGCAATGGCAAAATTGCATTTAGCCTTTAGAAAATTCCCCTTTTTATTTGAACTTCCACAGTCCTTGTGTTGCATGGAAAATGAACACTGGGAAATGAGGATGGACTGGCCCAAGCAGAGTTTGAAGAAGAGGGAATTTGGCAGCAAAGAATGGATTTTCCAGAGAAGCTGTGGCTTCCCCTGGATCCCTGGAAGTGTCCAAGGCCAGCCTGGATGGGGCTTGGAGCAGCCTGGGATGGTGGAAGCCTATGGCAGGAGGTGGTTATTTATTCAGATTATGGTTTTTTTCTGCATAAATCATATAATTAATGATTTTTAAAGTGTCCACAGCTTTCACCTTTGTGTCCTCACAACAGTCTCACAAACTTCAACTGAGCACACAAGTATAGGAGGAAAACAGAGCATGAAGAGGGGAAAAAAAATCTATGAAACTATTTAAATTTGAGTAAATCTTAATGAGGGCTGAAGACCTGGATGCATTTCACAACCTCTGTCCACCAGAATATGAACGAGTTCATCAGAAACATGAAACCAGGTGAAACAAATCCTCACCTGCCTGTAAGGCAGTGATGGATTTATGGTTTTTTTTTCCCTAAAGGGGTGGCAAGTATGGAAATCCACCAATATTTTTTTTTCTTGGTTATTTTTGGGTTTTTTTCTCTCTTCTTTCCCATTTTGGTAACACCATAAATCTCGTCAACCCCCTTTATTGAACTACCCAGTCCTGATTAACAATCTAATGGTTCTGAGAGATGAAACCCATTAATTTTGATTATAGGCCCTTAAAGCAGGGCACTAACTCTTCCTTAGTTCTGATGAATTGCCTTAATGAAGCCAAGGTGGCCGAAAGCAGAGATCACCACAGGGCAAGCTGCTCGTGCTCAGAGTGGTTGTAGTAACTCCCCACTCCTGCTGCTGCTTGGAGCAGTAACTCCTCACTCTGCAGCTTTTCAGAGCAGGAATTCCCAATTTCTGCGAACAATGCAAGTTTTTGTTTAAGACACATGAAAAAATCCTAGGATAACTGAGGTTGGAAAAGGCCTCCAAGATCATGGAGTCAAGCTGTGCCCAATCCCCACCTTGTCCCCAGTCTAGAGCATTGAGGCACATCCAGGAATTGCTTGGACACCTCTAGTGATGGACACTCCAAACCTCCTTGAGAAGTCCATTCCAGTGCCTGACCCCCTTTTCCATGGAGAAATTCCTCCTCATGTCCATCCTGAACCTCTCCTGGAATTAACAAGACCAAGACTACGTTTCCTCCTCATGTATTGATAAATAAGGAGGAGCCACAACTCAACTGACAAGACCAGGAGCAGCTCAGGGGCAGGTTTTGAACTTTTAAACCTCAATTTCAGATTTTTTTTTCCCGTTGGATGAGGGCATTCACATCCCAGGAGGGTCTGGATGCCAGCGGATCCGTGGAGTGCAGCTCCTCCCAGCAGCTGACAGATGTGACAAGAGGGCTCCCAGCACCACATAAAAGCCACACATGAGCTGGCTCTGCCTCCTCGGCCTCCCAGATCCACAACCCCAGCCAAGAAATGGGTGAATGGCCTCATTTGTTCCTGAAATAATCCCCATTTTGGGGTAAAGGCCTCGTTGTTCCTGAAATATCCCCCATTTTCATGGTAATTTGTGAGTTGGAGGTGTGAAATGGTAACCCAGTCACGGTATTTATATAATTCCCAGCGTGCTGTAGCACTTTGTGCAACACCAGCAGCAATTGGCGAGGTCACAATACGATTCTCTTAAATATTCCTGATTCCAAAGCCTGTTTAAATCTTCTGCTTTAAAACTGTAATTAAAGCTTTCAGGGAAATCCTACCTCACTCCCTTTCTGTTAGCCAAGCCCTCCTCTCACTCCTCAGTTGCCTACACCAGATCCCACATAGGAACCTGAAATATGGATTTGTCTCCTACACCTGCCACCGAATATGGGCCTGGTAATTGAATTAAAGTCCTCCAAAATAAATTAATTTCTCCTAGCAGATGGCCAGCATGGATCTCAGCTCGCTGTGTGGCAGCCAAGTTGATTTAAATCAAACTCGAGGAGAGGTAGGCTTTAATCAGGTCAGCTGACAGCTATTAGAGCAAACCTGATTGAAATTCAGAATTTTAGGGAAAATAAATCCGCCGCCAACCCGACATTGCCCTCCCACAGGGACCCAGCAGATAAAACTTTTAAAACATTCACAATGATTCTGGTTTGGGTAATAAGATTTAGTAGAGCATGGCAGGCTTTTATTTGCTGTTTAGCCTCCTCTGTGCCTTTTAGTGGGGAAAAAGGTGCCCCATAAAACCAAGCACCACGGAACAAGAGGAGAGGGAAAAGTTCCAATTCTTGGCTGCCTTCAATCAATTTTTAAAACCATTCAAACAAGACGTAAATACGACAAAGTCAAAATCGCTGCATTTTATACTGAGCTTGCCCAGCTGGTAAATGAAAATAAAGCTGAAAGCAGAGAATTTGTGCAGCAAATATTTCCTTTTTTTCCTGTCTTTACACTATTTTCAACAGTTCTTTCCAGAAAAAAATTCTCTTTGCTAAGCCCAGAGATAAGATACAGGTCAGTTTATTGTGCCACCTGAGATGCCTCATAAGTGATTTTTAATAATTATGTTCTTCATGGCTCTGGAACAGCTGGGATTTATCCTTCAGGTAGGAATGAACTCCCATCCTTTCTCTCTTATTTTGAGCATCTTCTACACAAAGCTGGTTCAGAAATAGATTTTCCAGCTTGATGGCCAGCTCCAAAACTTTAATATTATTTGTACCTCAAAATCCTGGTGAAAGGAACACTTCAGAAGTATTTTGGGGAAATACAAATTCATGGAAAGAGACTGACTAGGAAATAATGGATTTTTTCAATCAAATGGGATATTTAAATATTTTCTATATTAAAGAGGAACAACCTGAGACTCAACTTCATGTTCCCACCAAAAATTCTCAACGTGGCATGGAAGGGGTGTGTGGCATGGATAAATACATCTGAGAACCAGGACTCATTAAAAGCCACCAAGAACTGATAAACTGATAAACAGATCCAGCAGGACCGACCTTGTTCTAGTCCCAAACAAGACAGAAACAACCTGCAGTGTTGCTTTAATTAGTGGCAGGATGGTTTTTAAAATTCAGGAGTTTTTACCTGCAGCCTTTGTTTCATAAACCACAGAATGCCTCAAGCTGGAATGGACCGTGGGATCATCAAGTTCCACTTCCATATATTCTATATAGGATATTCTGGTGTTTTTCCTGTAGGGAAAAAAAAATGGATTTTTGTTAGAAAATAAAGTGAGGTTGGAAGGGATTCACTCATTAGTGCCGGAGGTGAATCTAACATTCCTCTTGAGGCAGATTAGGCTGAAAAAAAAGTTGTCTGCAGTTGATTTCGCTCATTCCTGCATTCCCTTATTAAAAACACCTTCCCAGGGTCCTTTTCTTTTAGGGGCTGCCACCAAACCACATTCCCAAACCTCCTTGTCTAGACAGAAAAGAGAGAAAAAATATGAAATTGTGGGGCGTGGCATTGATCAGGGGGAGAATTTTTATCTTTTTTTTAAATTATCAGTGCCAAGCAAGGACCTGTGTGTGCTCCTTCAAGGCCACCTCCCCTGGCTCTGCGCGGATTGACGTTGCCGGACTTGGATGCTCCACAAAATTCGGGATGCATCTCTGGATTCAGGTGCTGGGGTCAGACTCTGCACCAAACACCCCTAAACCTCTGAGCGTGCAGCATCCCCAAAACCCACATCAGCAGCATCTGGCAAATCCGAGTTTTCCTACAAATCCACGTTTGAAATCCCGGCGGATCTTTGGAAACGCCGACGCTTTTCCCTCGCGCTCCTCAAGAGCTGCCATCGCTGCCCAGAGCTGGGATAGAGCAGAGAGAATCCAACACTCTTTTTCTGTTTTATCTCTCTGCTTCTCTTTCCCCATTTAGCTGCTCCCCCACTTGTGATTCACGAGGCTCCAGCCACTGCGGGAGCCAAAGGGAGCCGAAAGCCACAAAACAACATCTTGCACAATCAAAGGCTTCGAGTGGGTCTTGATCATCAGATCACATTGAGCTCCAGACTATTCATATGCAGAAGAGATTGCAAAATCCCAGCTTCAGATGGCTTTGCCTCATTAATGGCATGAGCAGCCACAATTATCAGGCTGTTGTTTCCAGCAGCCAGCTTAGAAATACAGGGAAACGGCCACAATATCTTGATTTATTGGTTTGGATCTTTGAAATGTCATCTCTGAGGCAACCTTTTTTTTTTTTTTTTTTTTTTTTTTCCAGGCAGCTCAAAAAAAAAAAAAAAAAAAAAAAATCTGTTCTCAAGTTTTTTTGGGGAAGAAAAAATAAAAGCCACACCAGAAAAATCGAGTTATTTTTGTACTGACGTGAATGACAAATACGTATCCAGAAGCATTCAGCAAGTGGGTTATTTTTGTATTTCCTTAATTCAATAAGGCTGAATAAGGTGAATAGGAATAAAGTGAGCTGAGAGATTATTTGTTACAATTGATATCTCTGTGTGAATGGGATTTCCAAGTCCTAGAAAGTCCAATTTCAGGCTGACAGTGCTGTAATAAGGAGAAATTCCTTCTGGGATGTTTGCTCTGAGCCGTCCTCTGTCCTGAGAAGCCATTTTCCTCACAAAGGTGCAAATTAAATCCAGTGATATCTGTCCATAATGGATATCACCACTTTCATGATGAGTTTTACTTTGGAAAAGGTCCTGAAATCTGCCAGAAGGTAAATCTGCTCAGATATTTTTTTTGTGCTGGATATTCCATAAGTGCCACCCCAAAAATCATGGAATCACAGAATCAACCAGGGTGGAAAAAACCCTCAAAGGTCATCAAGTCCAACCATTCACCTCAGTTTTTAACATCAGAAGCTGAAAACTCTTAAAAACAACCCCAAAACTCCCAACCAGGGGCCTCCTGCAGTGGGGATCTCTGGTTCTGCAGAGTTTCTTTGGAATTCAGCTCCAGGAATTCTTTGATTTCCTGTTAATTCCGTTGCTTACGGGGTGTTTTCAGTGTCGAGGATTTGCATAAATCTCCATACATAAATAAACCACTTATGTAAAGAAACGAGGTTGGCAGGAGTGTATCAGCTGTTCTGGTCCGCCCAAAATGGTTTGCTCATTTCTTTCATGAATTAAAAAAAAAAAAAACAAGAACAACCTAAAACCCAACGCTTCCATTTTTTTTCCTGGAAAGTTGTGATTCCCACAAATCCCCATGCAAGGGAATCATCCTTTCTAATGGGCCTCTATTGTGAGGCCTTTCAGGTGTTTTACAACAGAAATATTTTGTCCCAGGTCTGAATTTTCAAATATTTAATATTCATATTGAAAGGGGAAAGTTCATTTTTTCTCGTATTTACTTTCAGGTCCTTCTTGTAAAAATATATTCTAACTTAATAAATCCTTTAAAAATCACTTATATCAAATGCAGTGACTATGGAAATTATCATGGATGGATTTCCCTGTGTTTTTCCACAGGAAAAATTCCTACAATATTCTGTTTTGTCTATGAATAAGGATTTCTATATTTTATAAATATTCCTTTGCACAGAAGTCATTTTTACCTTTTAATCAAAGCATTTTCAAGGTAGAAGTAAGAGGAAATCTCACCTTTACATTGTGTTGTGGATCCATAAAATCATCCCTCTTATATTTTAATTTTCGTCTTCCACTGGCTGGAAGAAAATTCAAGTTAAGAGAAAAGATTCTTGCGCACCAAAATCCTTTAAAAAATCCTTAAAAGTACACAAGTAAACCAACAAACTAAAGAAATCAATGTGATTTGGGGGGTCTAGAAATGATCAATTGCAGGCAAAATTTAGTCAAGCAGAAACAAAAGCAAGCAGGAGGATATCATTGCCCGAACTTAATTGCTTAAATTCCTTAAGTTCTGAAGTGAAAGGAAGCTAATTAGATATTGATTTAAATAAATGCAGCCTCCTGGTGGCTAAGCACTGGTTATTAAGGGTTCTTGTATAAATTAAAGGCTACAAGAAAAAAAAAACAAAAACAACACAAATATTTTTGTATCCCTGGTTGTAAGAAAGGCAAAAATGAAGTCTCATTCAGGCAGAAGTTGCATTATTTGGAAACATGCTCCTGTTATTGCACCAAGACCCTCATGGAATTCAGTGGGGAATATCTGGCTGAAAACATGGAGCTGGGGGTTGTAAACACCCAGGCTGGAGTCTAATTATCAGCTACAGGATTTCGTGGCATCCAATCCACCAAATTTAAACAATTTACACTTCCTAACAAAATTAAAGAGCCCTGAAACAGTGAAGTGCAAATTCCTGGGAATGAGAGGGGAATTGGGAAATTGGAAATTGATCCTTTTTATCTGTGATCTTCAAAAGAACAAATAAAAAAATTTGCAAAAACAAACCCACAAAACCAATATTATTCTATGATCTGGGCAAAAGGTGCTAATTTTTTAACCTGATTATACTCACAGTTCATGTTAGAAGAACAGTTGGATTTTCTCCTGGTGGATTTTTCTGGAAAAATCCAGATATTTCAGGGCCATCAGAAATATTGTGAGCATTTCTCCTGTGCCAACAGATTGGGATTTTATTTCTTGGTGCCTTCATCTAACCCAATGACTCGTGCTGAAATTAGATCAGGCGTTTTAGGAGGAGATTCAATCTTATTTTAAGGCTCCTCATATCTGATGCTGCCATGAACCACATCCATTAATAATCTGTTCCAGTGCTTAATTACCCTTGTTAAGAATACAATTAAGAAATTGTCTGCTTTTGTTTGACCTTTTTCTGTGTTCAATTTTCCCTTCAATTCCATCAAAATTTTCTGATAATTTTTTCTCCCAGATTCTCTCATAAATAGCCCTGCTCATACATAAATCTATTTAAACACAACCTCTCCTCTTCCTTGTCTGGAGTAAAGTGGATTAGAAAAAAATAAGAAAGGGAGAATAGAAAGGGCAAAGAAACATAAATTATTTTTAAAAGTGGGTGATTTATTAAAAAAGAAGCTGAGTGGCTCATCTTGCACTGTGGCTGTTTTTAGACAAAAGTTCAGCATTGAGGGTTTCAAATCCGAGGTGTTTGCTGAGGCCCAGAATTCAGGGCTGCAGCTCAACTGCCAAACCCATCATCCCTTGGATATGATGCTCTCCATGGAAATATGTGTAGGAATAAAGGGGCTGGAGCAGGTCCAGGGAAGGGAAGGGCGCTGGGGAAGGGTCTGGAGCCCCAGGAGGGGCTGAGGGAGCTGGGACAGGGGCTCCAGCCTGGAGAAAGGGGGATCAGTGGGGACCTTGTGGCTCTGCACAACTCCCTGACAGGAGGGGACAGCCGGGGAGGATTTGGGATTTTATCCCAGGGGAACAGGGACAGGAGGAGAGGGAACAGCCTCAGGGGAGGCTCAGGGTGGACACCAGCAGGAATTTCCCCATGGAAGGGTTGAATAAACACTGGAAGGGGCTGTCCAGGGAGATTTGGAGGCCCCCATCCCTGGAGGTGCCCAAGGGAATTCCTGGATGTGGCACTCAGTGCCCTGGGATGGGGACAAGGTGGGGGATCAGTCACTTGATGACTTTGGTGGGGCTTTCCAACCTCAATGATTGTGGGATTCTGGGATTCTCTGATCCCATAAGTGCCTGTGGGGCCACCCACATCTCTCTGGGATCCCCTCCAGCTCCCCTTCAAGCCTGAGGACTCTCTGCTGATGCAGGTGAGGGCTGGCGGGGCTGCTCCGGCAGCAGCTGTGCCATTATTTGTGGATATTGATCCCTCCCCCCCGCTCACATTTCCTCCAGAGGGGATAAAACCACCCCCAAAGCCTTTTGTGACACCACGCTGGTGACAGCCAGAGCACATTTGGTTGTGTGTGTTTGTATCTCCCTGACTCCCACGCAGAGTTTCCATGGGAAAACTGCAGAAATGCCTCCACGGGGAGGGAATTTTATTTTTTTAAGTGCAGCTCCCAAACCTATCATCTCCCCCCCAAAAAAATGTTCTTTTAAGCCTTGTCAATCAGGGTATAATTAGCTGGATTTACATGCAGAACAGATGGGAATTTTGGAAATGTTGCTTTTTACTAAATGCTGTGAGGAGTTAAAAAAAACAAAAAAGAAAAAAGAAAAAAAAAGGAAGAAGAGAAGAAACCATGACTTAGGGATTTAATATATTTGTATTCCTAATGTGAGGTTGAATTAATTCAGTTCTATAAATACAGCCAGTAAAAAGGTGCCCGCAAAAATGCAAGAATTATTAATTACAAACAACAATAACAAAGTTCCCTGGTAGGTCAGAGGAGAAAGTAAGAAAAATTGCACATTTCATTGTGAAAATAAACATCAGGTTTATGCTGATGACTTCAGATGTCCTCTTTAAGGAGAATTTCCAAAGTTTTAGGGACATGAAATTTTGTCATTTTGGGTAGGAATTTCTGTACCCCTTTCATGATCTCACCACAATTCACCAGCACTCAGCTATTTAATTATTATATATGTATATATATATATATATATACAATTTATTCTTATATATATATATATACATTTTATTCTTATCCACCAAATATCACATTTAATAATTATTTTCTCTTTTCCTGTGTTGTTCAATAAATGTCTTTTCTCCCTGTTGTAGTCCTGGGTCAGACTGAGTCTCCTGGTAAATTAAGGAGAAAAAGAACACAAAACCGTGACTTTTTTCCCTTCTCCCTGCACACTTCCCAGACACTAAACTGGGTTTTGACAGCTCAGTTTAGAACAGGAGGAGAAAATAGGATGCCAAATTAAAAAGGAATAAAATGAATAAAAAAAACTCTGAGTGAAAATGGGAATAATATTGACCATTCTGGAAAAAAAAACATCCTTTTAGTCCCTGAAAATTAAAATTACTCCAAACTCACCTGGAATTGCTGAAATAGTGCAGACAGTCACAACAGGAGCTGCTGGCGGTGGGGTTTTTGCTCTGCCACTGCCCACAAAGGTTGAGGCTCTCAGAAAAAAAGCTGAAATTCAGGTTCCCAAGCCAGTAAAAAAATGTGGCATGAACTGGACCAAAAATTGTGCAGATTTTCTTACCCTGCACAGAAACTGCATCACAGACCACTTTAAAATGCATAAATTTGAGGTTTTCTTTTAGAACAGAGATGATTTCTGGGCATCATATTTTGTATTTACTATTTCAGTGGATACTCACCTCCCTCCCACCAGCTATGGTGGGAGCACCAAATCCAGACCCTTTTTTAGTCCGAATTACCATCATAAAAGTGGCTTTAACATATTAGTGCCAGAATTTGGTTTATTATGTTCAAGAAAGAAAAGAAGGGCGAAGAATCCTTTGCTTGCCATGAGTGTTGGAATAAACACAAAAAGATCCCTCAAATAATGCACTGAAATGCAGGAACATCACACTGATGAGCACTCAGATTTTCCTCCTTGGGGTACAAACTATAAATTAATTATACCTTGGAAGGCAGCTTGTCTGCAGGGGCTGGGGAGATGAGGGCAAAGAGATGGAAAAGACTTTCTTGGCTGCTGGGAATAGCCAAGGATGACAGAGGGATTATTTTATTTCCAATAGAAACAAGTAGCCCAGGGTACACAAAAAAAAAAAAAATCCCAAACAAAAGCAAACAAAAATATCACACAAAAAAAGCCAAAAAACTAAACCAAAACAACAACAAACAAAAAACCCACCAAAAACCCCAAACTCCCCAAAAAAACTAAAAAAAACCCCAAACCCAAAAAAAACCCAACCAAAAAACTCAAACTCAAACCAAACAAGCAAAAAAAACCAAAAAAAAAAACACCCACAAAACCCAAAAAATAAAACAAAAATATCCAAAAAAAACCCCAAAAGCAACACACACGCACACACACACACACACACACAAAAAAAAAAAAAAAAAAAAAAAAAAAAAAAAAAAAAAAAAAAAAAAAAAACACCACAACCAAACACCAAAAAACCAAAAAGATAATTAAGACATATAATCAGGAAACTGGACCTCCTGGCTTATCACATCTAATGGTTTGTTATTCTGGGCATATCTCTCAGGTTTTTCCCTCAGAAAGGCATCAAGCCCCATCAACTTAATCGTGAAAATAGTTAGGCTCAGATTTTAATACATTTAGGTAATTCCTAAAGAGAGAGGGCAGGATATATTCCTTCCAAGCAATATCTTGTCGTTGAAATAAATTGGATCAGATCTACAGAATTTAACCATGAACTTATCTGGGCAGTTGAACACGATGGGATGTGAAGGACACGGGAACTTTTGAAGTCAATAATGCTGCCAAAGCCAGCGTGTCACAAAACTTCAGGTGCTGCCACGACAGGCAGAATGGAGAGATAATATTCAATAAATAGAGGGAGAGAAAAAGGATCTGTCAATTGGAAACAAGCAAAAAAATGCAACGTTAAACTCTTGGGTCTATTTTCAGAAACGACGGAAATTTCTGCTCAAAGTCTGAACTTTTGATTTATCGTTTTAGACAACAGCCAAACTTTTATCTCAGGGGATCACAGAATAGCAGAATGGTTTGGGTGGAAGGGATATTAAATCCCAGCCCATTCCAACCCCCTGCCATGGGCAGGGACACCTTTCACCATCCCAGGGTCTTCCAAACCCATCCAGCTGACTTGGGCACTGCCAGGGATCCAGGGGTTACCACAGCTGCTCTGGGAATTCCATCCCAGACCCTCCCCACCCTTACAGAGAACAGTTCCTTCCCCAAATCCCATCCCTCCATCCCTCCATCCATCCATCCATCCCTCCCTCCATCCATCCATCCATCCATCCATCCCTCCATCCATCCATCCCTCCATCATCCATCCCTCCAATCATCCATCCCTCCATCCATCCCCTCTATCCACCATCCTCCATCCATCCATCCATCATCCATCCCTCCCTCCATCCATCCATCCATCCATCCATCCATCCATCCATCCATCCATCCATCCATCCCTCCATCCCTCCATCCTCCATCCATCCATCCATCCATCCATCCTCCATCCATCCATCCATCCATCCCTCCCTCCATCCATCCATCCCTGCCCCCTGGCAGTGAGAAGCCTTTCCCCCTTGTCCTGGCACTCCAGGCTCTTGTATAAATTCCATGAGCCGGTTTAAGAAGATGTTTCTACTCACAGGGATGCACCTTCAGAATAAAACTCAGGTTCCATTCCTGCCCAAACTCAGCTGTGGTTTCCTGTGTGGAGAAATGAGATCAGCAGGAAAATCCTGGTTGGAAAGCAAAGTCTATATTCCATCACCAGAGACCCTCATCAAATTCAATTGTATTTATATTTCTTTGAATTACCGAAACTCAACAACATGAGCTTTCAATAACAGCTGAGAGATTAATCTTTGTAATACGTTAAATAATAACTTTCAAATGAATCTAGCAATTGTTTTCCTGAAGAGATGGGAGCAATGTGAAGCTTAAGACTTTGATTCAGAAAATTATCATATACTTTATGAGACAGAGGAAAAAAAAAATTAACTTTCTGTATGAATTACTCTGTACATATTAATTTGTCTAAGGTCAACAGGCTTTCCTCTACTTGTTCACATTTTTTTGTATTTAAACAGACCCAAGCAAAGAAAAAAAAAAAAAAACACCTATCCAAAATGAGCAGAAATGTTATTTGTGTCTAATGAAAAATATGGGATTATGAGGGAAATGCACTGTGAAATGTAATTAAAGTTTACACCACTCGTCCCCAGAACTCAGGTGCCTATTTAAAATGGAATATTTATGTCTGCATTACGGGGAGTTATTGTATCTGTGAGGACAAATGTTAATTATGGAGGCATTACCAAGACAGCCACGGAATTATTATCACATCTTGCTCAAAGCTCTTTCCACTCTTGAATTCTGGAAAGGGATTGGAGTCAGAGTGGAACAACAAAGTGGAGATGAACAAACATTCTTCCCATCCTGGAAAAGCTTTGCTGAGGTGCTGGAGAAGCCTGGGAGGGAAATATCCTATTCCAGCCTTCCACCCAGGGCACCTGAGGGGTTTCAGGAGGAAAAATCCAATTCCAGCCTTCCATCCAGGGCACCTGAGGGGTTTCAGGAGGAGTCCTCGTGTCTGTCACATCCTCACACACCCTTCCTCTCCCTCTGCAGGGATGCTGTGACAGCCTGTCAGGGTGGCATCCCCTCAAACCTGCAGCAGATCAGGACATTTCAGAGCCATTAAAGAGCACTTGGTGTTCCAGGTGAGCAGCACAGGAGGATGGAACGTTAACAGTGATCCAGCCTGGCACGTCCCACATTGCACAGCAGCTCTGCCCAGGCCATACAATAAGGCAGATCCACGTGGGAATAATCTCCTCTGGGAGTTTAACAAACAGCCAGTTCTGTGCAGTCAGCAGGAAACTCATCTCATCCTTCTCCTCCTCCAACTTGTTAACCCAGCTGCAGATGGAAAATCAATGTCAGCATTGTGCCCTTTGCATTCTGATGGCTTCAAGTTGGTTTCTGATGGCTAAAATTTGGCTTCTGATGGCTGAAATTTGGCTTCTGATAATCAAAATTTGTTTTCTGATGGTTAAAAGCTGTATTCAATTGTACCAAACAGAACCCAGATCTCCTGTCTTTATTTCCAAGAACAGAAGGTATTTCTCCATTCTTCCCCTCCTCCAGCTTGTCAACCCAGCTTCAGATTGAAAATCAGTGTCACATCATGCCCTTTGGCTTCTGATAGCCAAAACTTAGCTTCTGAGGGTTAAAAGTTGGCTTCTGAGGGTTAAAAGTTGGCTTCTGATAATTAAAATTTGTTTTCTGGTGGTTAGAAGCTGTCTTCAAGTTGTACACAACAGAATCCACATCTCCTGTCTATTTTTCCAGGAACAGAACGTGTCTCCAATTCTGCTGTGTGTCAGCACGCTGGCAGCAGCTGAACACTTAAAAGCAGTGCTTTACTGTAATTATGCTCATTTGTACCACAAAGAAATGCAGTTTCTTTGTTAGCACTAAGTTAAGTTGATAAAAATTGCCTTTTCACTCACCAGGTAAAATGACACTATAAAAATGATGTATGTGCACATGAAATCTGATTTTAAAAAACACAGCATGGCAGGAGAGTGGAAAAGAAATAATAAAGACTGTTTTGATATAAACACTCTTATTTTTCCATGGAATATTTACCCATCCAACACCACACAGAGAGTGCTTTGCACAGCTCAGGTTTGAACAGTGGAGGATCAGCACGGAGAATTATTTCATCTCAGAGCACGCCTCCAAAATGAACAGGCCTCCTTTTAATCTGTCAGCTTTTATTTTTGTTAATGTGGTCTGGAAACACCTTTAACTAAATGGCTGAGCATGAAAAATCAAATGTTCTCCAGGTACAGAAGGTTTATTGGTCTCCATCTGAGGCCTGCAACAGCTGTGGGAAGGCAGAGGCACCTCTGGCCTGGGCTCCTCAGTGGATTTTCTGTTGATATTGGACCAAGCCCAGCAAGTACAGTGCTGCAAAGAGTTTCCTACTCTTCTTTAAAAATGAAAAGGGGGAGAAAAATATTCAAAAATATTCCTGTCATATTTTTCTGGACATGCCCCATCACAAGTGGAGTTCTCCGTTGTTTTTGGCACGTGCCATCTTCTACCAAGGAAAACTCTGGGTTTTGTCCGTGCCTTTCTTTTGGCTTTATGAACCCCTACTCACACAGAGAGGTTCCAGACCTGCAGATATTCCTGCACAATCAGACATTTAATCCTTTCAAACAGTTTGAAGGAACCATTCCTGGTTTGTTTTGGGTCCTTTGCGTGCTGAAGTCCTACGGAGAGGTGCAGCGATTCCCAAGGAGGTGGGGAGGAGATGGGAGGCCGTGGCTCTAATAAAAACCTTCAGGCTCTCAAAGTGCTCCACGAAATCACCAGGGATGAAATCCATATTTCCCCAGTGAGTTAAACACGACGTGACAATGCCAATGAACTTTCAGGGAGCTGACAGACAAATTACAGCGTGCGTGTGCCGCGCCACGTCCGAGCCTTCATTCCTAAAAGCCATCCTGTCAGGAGCTGTAAACACTGCAGGGTAACACCGAGGGGTTTCTGCCTGCCTCCCACGGCACCTCCCTCCTGCACACAGACTGCACACAGACCCTGCAAGGTGATTCAGTGAATTGCAAATTAAAGTCCCTTTGACCTGGAAGAAAGCGAGGAGCACCGAGGTGTTTCTGGCCACAGCCGGGGCAGGTTTGTTGTTTGCCTCTGAAATCTCCACCAAGGATCTCTCCCTCGCCCTCACTGTCCCAAATTATGTCCTCCACACGTCCTATATTTGAGGGTTTGGTTTGTGGAGTTCTGTGCATTCAATTATTTATTGCTTTTAGTGCTCATTCCCTGAAAATTATGAGAAAACACAGGTGACCCACAATCCACGGGTCATACACACATCAGGAGGGATTCCCACACGGAAAAAAAGGGTGGTCAGGCATTGGGATGGACTGCCCAAGGAGGGCTGGAGCCCCATCCCTGGAGGTGTGTGGAGAAGGCCTGGATGTGGCACTCAGGGCTCTGGGCTGAGGACAAGGTGGGGATCAGTCACAGGCTGGACTCGATGACCTCAGAGAGATTTTCCAACCTTTTCCAATTTCCAGAGCAATTCCAGGATTCTGGATGAAGGACACTGGGATAAGACGCATGACTGCAGCAGGGTTGGATCCCTCTTAAGCTGAAGCTGCAGGGCTGGGTTTTGCTGACTCCCTCCACACCTTTAACCACACTGCCCCTGGGGGGAGAACAAATGGGGAGAGATGTTGGTGATCCATCTCCAAAAAACACCTTTTAAGATCTGTATCACCCCTTTCCCCACCAATATCCATCCTCCCTGTCCAGCTCTTATCCCTTTCTGCCATCCTGTCACTGCCCATGTCACCCACTGAAACACCCCAGCCTCAAGTGGCAGCACTTGAAATTTGGAATTTCCATCTCTGAGCCAGCTCCATGACAGCTCACTTCAGCCAACGCTGCAAAATGAACATGAACAATATTTGCCCTCTTAGTTTTTTTTGTTTATTCCTACTTCAAGCCAGCTCCATGCAGAACATCTGATCCTGCAATCATTACTCATGTCACAGGATGTTTTATTCACATGCCGAGCTCCTGTCAGACCAAATAAGACAATTCCAAAGGAAAAAATGCCTTTTCTGCGGGACAAAGAGCAGGGAACTGGGCTCACAGTACCTCGTGCAGCGTTTGTCCTGGCTGGCTGACACAGCAGTGCCAGGATTTGGCTGGGAAGCATCAAAAATGAGTTTGGGTTTTTTGGAAAAAGTTTCCCAGATTCATTGTTTGTCCAGGAAAGTGAGAAATCCTGCTGCTGAAAAATAACAATTGCCCAAAGTGAACAAGGGAAATGTGATGATTTTCTGAAAAAAAAAAAAAAAAAAAAAAAAAAAAAAGGGATTATTTTCAGATCAAATTTTTTTGCTGTTGTTGCTGTACTTTTGGTGGCGAGAAAGCTTTATTTAGTCACCAACCCAGTTTCCAGGGTGTTTCAAAAAAGAGCTCTGGTTTGGCTGTCCCCCTTGCCTTTTCCCTCCTTTCACCATATGCTGAGCTGACATTCCAATCCATCACAGAGGATCTGTCAGATCCTCCCTCTGGAGCTCTTGCTAACCACTCCTGAAAACAACCACACATCCATCCATCGATCTTACAACAAATAATTAAAATAAAAAATGAAAAATAAATAAATAAAAAAAAATGGGGTTGTAACCAAGTCAACAAGATTCCCTGCAAGCTTTTCTCTTTAATGTTCCAGTAATCTGGGTTATTAACAGCACTGATCTCAATGTGAGGTCAGCTCAAATCTGGGCCTGACAGAGGAGAAGTCAAAACATCTGCAGGGAAAAAACCCTCGTGCTCGAGGTGGGGATGAAGAGGTGCAATTCCCCAGTGCTCTGCAGGAGATCACACAAGATCATTCTGGTGCCATCTGACCTTCAAAACCTCCGAATCCGCATCAAAATTCTCACTTGAACTTAGGCGACCTCTCTCCCAGCCCATCTGTGGGGTGAATATTCCCATTATTCCCAAGCCAAGCACACACTTCACCAGCCTCAATCAGCTTCGTTGGATGGAGCCACTGACACTGGATTTTGGCAATGAAAAACCCAAGAAAACACAAAGAAAAAAAAATAAATAAAGAGCAAGCGTTTCTACCTTTAAATGCAAACAGCAGAAAAATTATAATTAACAGCCCCTACAGACACCAGGACATTTCAGGGACTGCCACCCCCAGGAACTGCTGGCACTGAGTTCTGAAGAACAACCTCGATAACCCAGGGCTGATGTTTGCATGGGAAATATCCCAGGGATGGATTAATTTGGCTGAGGTGGTAGAGGAAGACTTGCACGGAAAGTGGTTGGGACCACAGGAAGCTCAGGAAGGCTTCAGGAGAGAAAAATGCAAAAGAACAAAGAAGGGTAAAAAATCTTATGCTTCGAGCTGCAAAGATTTCAATTTTTTTCTATAATAATTGTTCACCCAAGGCCTGGTTTAAAACCAGGAATTAAAAATCCAACAGAATGGGGTTTTTAAAGAGGTGGAGTGGCAGAGATGGAAATCCTCCTGCAAGGCTGGGCAGCCCCCTGGTGTGGGCTCCACTCTCCTGAGGCCAGGCAGACTCCCAAAAACTTCTCCTCTTGTCTTTTAATAACCTACAACTACCCTGCAAAAATTTTGGAACGAACATTTTTGATGTTTCTACAGGAACAGTGGGAGCCTGATCCTGAATTTATTGCTGACTACTTTGCATTTAGAAATAAACTAAAGGTGAAGGGAAGGAAAAAAAAAGGAGAAAAACAGGGTTTCAGCAGGAACTTTGATTCCTGATGGTTGGGTTTGCTGGGGGGAGGTGTTTTTTTTTCAGTTTATTTGGTTTTTATAAATATATCTTTTAGATCCAGTGTTCTTCACTCAGTTGGATTTCAGTCCCCATGAAAACATTTGGTGTAGGATCAGATGTGGGCTATTTCCAGAGAGTTACTCGGGGAAATGTGTTCAAGAAGAGACTGGATCCTGCTGATGGGAAAACAAACACAAAAAACAAACAAAGAGACAGGCCAGGAAGGGGATCTGAAGAGAAGGAAGTAATGAAAGGAGCATTTGGGGCCCTGCTATTATTACACTGTGTCCATCCCCTTCTCCCTCACTCCCAGCACTGTGGGTTTTAATTGTCCCCTGAAGGAACAGTTCTGTGGAGAAAACCCACAGGGAGCAAAGGCTCTGTCAGGGACAACCAAATTAATTTCTCTGCTGGAAGCATGAATGTGACTTCAAACCCCAGAACAATGTATTTTTAGCAGTTTGGAGCATCTTTTTTTTTTTTCTTTTACAGCATCTCTCGTCCTTTATCCTTTGGAGGCTGAGCCCTGGTAGCAAACACCTCTTTAGAGCAATGAGGATTGGGAGGTCTGGCTTCAACGTTGCCTCAGTTTTGTCAAACCAGGATAAATCCCCTCAGAGTGCTTCGGAGGTGGCATAACCAGCATGGAAAAGGAATTCCTGCTCATTCAGATCATTCCCATGGAAAAGGAAGGAATTCCTGATCATTCAGATCATTCCCATGGAAAGGGAAGGAATTCCTGATCATTCAGATCATTCCCGTGGAAAAGGAAGGAAATCCTGCTCATTCAGATCATTCCCATGGAAAGGGAAGGAATTCCTGCTCATTCAGATCATTCCCATGGAAAAGGAAGGAAATCCTGCTCATTCAGATCATTCCCATGGAAAAGGAAGGAATTCCTGCTCATTCAGATCATTCCCATGGAAAAGGAAGGAAATCCTGCTCATTCAGATCATTTCAATGGAAAAGGAAGGAATTCCTGCTCATTCAGATCATTCCCATGGAAAAGGAAGGAATGCCTGCTCATTCAGATCATTCCCATGGAAAAGGAAGGAATTCCTGCTCATTCAGATCCTTCCAATGAAAAAGGAAGGAATGCCTGCTCATTCAGATCATTCCCATGGAAAAGGAAGGAATTCCTGCTCATTCAGATCATTCCCATTGTGCAAGGGGATAACAGAGGCAGCAGCAAGGGGTTAGAGGCTGTGATGGAGCTGCCACTTCCCAGGAAACCCTCAAGCAGCAGATTTTTGGGAGCTGGGAGAGGATATCCAGAGGAATTGTCTCTCAGTTGTTCTATTCTGGCCCTGGACATCTGCTCCTGGCCTCTGCCAGAGGAAGGACACGATGGGCAGATGGTCTCAGGGCTGTTCTCCCTCTCTGCTCTGAGAGCTGCCACTGGGCCCCAGAGGTCTCACTGCTGCTTTGGCCCATCCAGAGCAAAGAGCTTGGAAAACCTGGGGAAAACCACAGAAATCCCCACCCCCAGCGTTGTAAATAAATACGTGTTCAGCAAAAACAAAAAATAATCCTCTGAGGACTCCTCCCACAGCTGAATAGAGAAGAGCGGCAAAGAGACAAAGCAGCCCTCAGTTCTTCTGCCTCAGTGTCCCATATCAAGGATGCTCCTCTTAAATCAGGAGAGGATTTGCTCTTTTTCCAAAAAATAAATCCCTCTAAACCCTCACTTTTTACAGAAATTCCCATGCTGGGCCCCAGAGGTCTCACTGCTGCTTTGGCTCATCTGGAGCAAAAAGCTTGGAAAACCTGGGGAAAATCACAAATATCCCCCCCAGTGTTGTAAATAAATACGTGTCCAGCAAAAAAAAAAAAAAAAAAAAAAAAAAATCCTCTGAGGACTCCTCCTACAGCTGAATAGAGAAGAGTAGCAAAGATGCAAAGCAGCCCTCACTTCTTCTGCCTCAGTATCCCATATCAAGGATGCTCTTCTTATATCAGGCAAATTTGCTCTTTTTCAAAAACAAAAATCTCCCCTAAACCCTCACTTTTTACAGAAATTCCCACGCAAAGGGCAAGGCCTGATTCAGTTCCCACCCCAAAATTGCCTGGGTTACACAGCAGCTGAGCTCCCAGAGATGTTATAGATCCATTTCTCATGACCTCAAAAGACCCCAAACTGGTAAATGTGCAAATGTTCCCTGGCAGGAAACAACAGGAAAAGATGTGAAGACACCTTAGCGATATTTCCATCAGAAAAGAGCTGAAACCACCTTTCTTGTCTGAAGAAATACCTGCACCTCTGTAGGATTCTTTCCCAAAAATATTAGTGAAAAAACACAGCACTTGCCTGGCATATGAATCTGTTTTCTTCTTAGCTCTATATATTTCTTAATTATGAAAGCTTCCTCTTTTGTGCTGGATACATGGGACTAATTAACATTTTCAACAGCGTTTTGGATGCATCACACTGATTCCCAAAAGACCCTACATTTGTTCCACACATTTTTCAAAAGCTGTTTAGTGCATGTTCTGTTTATTCTGCTTTAAATCGTATTTTAAAAAAAAAAAATATATATATATATATATACATATATAATCCCTCACAAAAATGAGGGGAAAACTAATCCTTCATGCCCTCAGCTTTTTTGCTGAATTGTCCAGTGCAATTTGGGAAGTCAGAGAACAAAGTTTGGCTCTGCCTGTCACCCCCATGTCTAAAATAGCTCTTATGTTTAAAACAATATCAGCGACTTCAGGGCACTCAGGAAAATCACAATTCCTGACAAAAGTTTCAGTTTGGTTGGCACAAACCTATTAACTGTGCTGAAAAGAGTGACAGTAATTGCAACTGGCTAAGGGTTGATAAGGAAACTCGGGCTGCTAATTTGAAAGAAAATTTACAGACTGGCAAAGCCGTGTCAGACAGGGGAACCAAAGATAGCTGCACTTGGTGGGTTTTAATTCAAGGCAAAAAAAAAAGGATGAATTCATAATATTTGTGCTCTAACAAGAGACATTTTCAAAGCGATAACTTTTATCACCTTTTGTATCTCGGTCCATCAGAGTCTGCTCACAGAAAAGTGACTTTTGCCACAGACCAAGCTGACCCTTGCTGCTCAGTTATAAAATAAACATAAATAGAGGACAGCAGGTCTGACCCAGTAACACTGACAGAGGTTTTGTGCTGCAGGCCCTGAAGCTGTGGCCCACTGAAGAACTGAGGTTTGTGATCCAAGAGGGGGAAGAAGTGAACTCTGCAAACAGAAAATAAAACTCTCCACCTCAGCCTCAAGCAGTTCAAGCAGGAGAAGGCACCGAGTTCCCCTTTCCCAGCAGAGCATCACTGCCCAAATCAGCCAAAACTCAATAAAATCCCAAGTTTATAAAGCTGCAGTTTCCTATAGGTGAGGCTTTGGATCACGCTAGAATGGGATGTCCTTCCTCAGCCTCTCCATGTCCACACAGTGTCCCCCATCCTCACCATCCCACCCCTGTTCCCCGTGCCCAGGGAGGCAGCTCCAGGTGCCACCAGCACCTTCTCCTGCAGCTCCAAACTTCCTGAGGGCAGGGAAGGCTCCGTGTGGACTCCTCAGGTTTGTAGGGTTGAATTAAAGCATCTGTGGCCTCCCTGCAATGGGATTATCACTGTCCTTTTATCTGACTTTAAAGGCAGCTCAGCAGAGTGACCTTTCCTCAGGTGTTTCCCTCCCATTCTTTCTGATCTGCCTTTTTTTTTTTTTTTTTTGGGAGGGGGGTGTGGTTTGTTTTTGTTTTGTTTTATTTGGTTGGTTGGGGTTTTTATTGAGTTTTTTGGGGTTTTTTTGTTTTGGTTTTTTTTTTTGTTTTGGTGGGGTTTTTTGTTACGGGAAGAAATAAAAGAAGCAGCAGAAATCCCTGGATGCAGCAGAAAACCTTGGATGTGGCAGGGGTTTCTAGATGCAGCAGGGGTTTCTGGAACCCTGGAAGTGTCCAAGGCCAGGTTGGAGAGAGTTTGGAACACCCTGGGAGAGTGGAAGGTGTCCCTGCCCATGGCAGGGGGTGAAACTGGATGGGATTTAAGTTCCCTTCCAACCCAAAACCATCCTTGGATTCTAACAGAGATCCCTGTATGTGACCACAGCACAGGACAGCTGCAGCTCCTGTAAAAATCTTCTGGAAATTTCTCGGAGTTATCTCCCCCATGAATATGAAACACAGCCTCTGCTTATCCTTGACCAGACACAACTCTGCATTTTAATGCTCCCGGAGCGTTCTGGTGGCTTGCAGAGAGGAGCACTTTTGTAATAAGGTTTGATAAAACATCACCCTTGGGAGAGCTCGTACATAAACACCTCCAAAGAGTTATGCAAGCCCAGCGTGCAGCTCTCATGACAACACATCCATCCAGCATCAACCTGGGGCTTAAAAAAGGTTCTACCTCTGCATAGCAATGAGCTTCTCCTCGGAGTAATCCTCGTGCTGGAGGAGGAATGCGAAGGGAAGCACAGAAGGGCCTCTCCCTCTCCTAAATCTGGGCTGAAATCATTGTTTTCAGGATTCGGGGGGATTAAAGCCAAGAGTTTTGCCAGCAATAGAAAACACGTTGTTTGCACAAGAATCAACCTCCCCCCGAAAAGCCGGCTCGGTGTCATCTCAGATTTTTGTGATGCCAGCTGACAGCCAGGGTTTCTAAGGAAACACCGATATTGGGGGAGCTGCAAGGAGACAGAGAAAAGGACAGAACCTAAAAATAAGTGTCACACGCCTCTTCCAGACATGAAAAGCACCTGATGAAGAAATCGTAAACATCTTGGGACGGTAACATTTCCAAGACTCCCACGAGGCCCCACCCAAGCAGGATCATCTTGCACCAAACAATATTTTGCTCGGAGGGAGTTCTACTTTTGAAATCACCTTCTTTTAAACACCCTTAAACGTGCTGAGTGGATTATTTCTGAAATCATCTAGAATAAATGGCATCGTTTTCATTTTGGAGCTCCCATTAGGGCTCGAAGTCTTCAGTGGGGCAGGAATAGGTATTTCCCTGATTTTCTTCAATTCTTTAACCTGTCATTCCCTGATTTTGAGTGTCGATGGTTTCCACGCTGGAAGTGTAAGCTGGTTTTCTTTAATTAAACTGGAATGAGTTTGGGGAGAGAAAATAATCCCCCTCTCCTGGAGCAGTGACAGGCCATGCTGGAATCAGACATCCAGAGCGCTCCAAACTGCACTAAAAATTCCCAAAAAAAATGATATTGCAGCACAGCAAGTTAAGCATTTTTTTAGGTCACACTGTGGAAGCAAAATATCCTCCGAATATTTTTGGAATGGCCAAAGCCTTTAATTTTTCCAAATGTCATTGTTTGTCCAATTTAACCCAGGAAATCTCCTCTCAGAAGGGGATGATCAGGGAGATTTCTTCATCTCTGCTGAAATGATGGCTGTGCTCTAAAAAGGGCGCAAAAAGGGGACAAAATTCCTTCCAAAGACAAATTCCTGATGAAACCACTTTGACACAAAGCTCACTAGAAGCACTTAAGTATTTTACCATCTCTCCCAATTATCTGGGCAACCACAACCAGTGCACAGTTACGAGGTGATTTCACTGAATGTGACTACTGGGCTTTAGGCTATGGAGAAATATTCAAGGTTTTACTCCCAGACAGCCGCTAATGAACTCCATGTACACATCAGGAGAGAAATATTTGTAGAGCTGAAGTCAGAATGTTTCAGTGGGTTTTCAGAAATAGCAGCCAGACAGCTTTTGGGGGGTATAACTTTGATGTTTTGTGCTGTTGGTGTTTAGCCTGAGATGCAGAGGACCTTGGTTTCTAAACCCCTCTGAGCACCACGATTTACCCCAAAAACTTTCTCTGCATCAGGGATCAAATAGTTCTTATGCTGGTATTTCAGGTTTCCCAGAGCAGCTGGGGCTGCCCCTGGATCCCTGGCAGTGCCCAAGGCCAGGCTGGACAGGGTTTGGAGCAGCCTGGGATGGTGGAAGGTGTCCCTGCCATGGCTGGGGTGGGATGGGAGGGGATTTAAGGTCCCTTCCAACACCAACCATTCTGGAATTCTGTGATATCAGAGAGGAATGGCCTATGGAATCACCAAATCTTACTCTCATAGCAGTGCAGGGAACTATCCCAGGAAGAGAAGCAAATCTGAGCTGCTGTTGGGTGGAGAGTAGTGACTCCTTTTCCCTTCCTTCCTTCCTTCCTTCCTTCCTTCCTTCCTTCCTTCCTTCCTTCCTTCCTTCCTTCCTTCCTTCCTTCCTTCCTTTCCCACTTTTTGCCATCACTGGATGCAGAATCCCAGGATTTTGCCTTTTAGGGTGCACAGTATGGACAGTAAAATGTCTTAAAATGTTTTTTTTGATGAAATGTCACTTCTGTTTCCCACCCCTAAATTTAATAAACAGTAAACCATAAAAAATTCGCTAAATGTAAAGCCAGCGCATGATTGAGTTTTTGGAATTTGGCTGCTTTTCCATCCCTGCTGTCCCTGCTCTGGAGCTGGGGTCTTTTAGTGGGTGATTCATGGCTCCATTACTGCCTTTATTCCTTTAAGAACACCTGGAGGAAGGAGAGTGGTGGTTCCTTTTCCCAGAGCATTCCCTGCCTCCCTCTCTCCTTCCTTCCTAGATTCCTCTCCAGATTCCTTCCTAGATTCCTTCCTAGATTCCTTTCTCCTCAGATTCCTTCCTTCCCAGATTCCTTTCTCCAGACTTTATTCAGGCTCCTCTGCCAGACTGGAAGAATGCTCTGACAGGTGGAAATTGGTTTGTAAGTGCTCCCATGGATGGTGTGCTCTGAAAGGACTCACCTGCTCTCTGAGGCAGGCTCAGGCTTTACAAATCCAAGAAGATATTCCCTTGGCTCCCCCTGCTCCCGTCTGGAGCAGCTCCAGCTGGAGCCCAGGAGCCCAAGAGGTGGGTTTCCATTAGCAGCCCACCTTCAGCTGAAATGGAAAGCAGGATGACAAAAGCCCCCCTCACTTTCTGTCTGTCTCCCTACAGCCAGAACCACACAAATTGATCTGTGCAGTTCCCCAGTTTGGTCTGTTCCGGGTTTGACTCGTGGTGATAAAGCAACAGAAAATAAATCTTGGTGCCTGATTCAGCAAGTGGGCAGGACAGCCCCCAGCCTGACTAACCACACTGAACTTTTAAATGCTGGATTCCCATCACCGTTCCCCTCCCTCCAGGCTGCTGAGGCTGCAGGAGGGGAGAAGCTCCAGCTCACCCTGTATGCTCCAAAGGTGGAGGAGATGGAAACGTTCCTCCAGAGGTGAAGGAGATGGAGTGATTCCTCCAAAGGTTGAGGAGATGGAGTGATTGCTCCAAACTGGAGGAGATGGAGTGGTTCCTCCAAAGGTTGTGAGGAAACGGAATGGTTGTTCCAAAGGTTGAGGAAATAGAGTGGTTCCTCCAGAGGTGGAGGACATGGAGTGGCTGCTCCAAAGCTGGAGAAGATGGGGTGGTTATTCCAAAGGTGGCAGAGATGGAGTGGTTTCTCCAAAAGTAGTGAGGAGATGGAGTGGTTGGCATCTGAGATGTGGTTATGGTGGAGGGAGCTCTTCATTTTTGTGACAAAATCTTGATAAGGGCAGGAAAAGACTCTGAGGAGGATTAGGAATATCTGCAATTCTTTAGGGATTCTTGGAGAATAAAAAGGGGAGAAAACATGAGGGGATGAAAAAAGAGGAAAATTTCCACTCACGTTATAAAGCACTCACCAGATTTCCAAACCTTCTCCAGGACACTCCTTCCAGGGGCATTTTGGGACCTTGGACAACAAACAGAAGTTCCACAGCAATCTCTGCCATTTACTCTTGGCTCCTGTAGCACCAGGAGAAATCCTTCAGCTTCTCATGGTGTTCCTCATTTCACAGAATCATTAACTCCAAGATCCTCAATTCCAATCATTAATCATGGGACTCTTCAGGGGGAACCCAGAATTCCTTTAAAATTAAAATTCAGTCAACCAATATATATCAAACCGCGTCCTAATTTCTAAACAACCAAATTTTTTGTAATTGATGGACATATTTCACTTTAAATTCTAAACAATGGGGAATACCTTTAGAATGGCAACTGGGAAAGTTTAGAACATACATTCTCTTCTCCCTTTCTCATTTTCCTGGTAAATTTCTGCATATCTCCTGGTCTCTAAAAATCCCTTCCGTGTTTCTCCACACAAAATAAGAAATATGACTCCTTTTATCTCTGAGCACATTTCCCAGAGGAGCAGTTTCAGCTCCAGCCTCAGCTCGCTGGCCACAGTGCCTGCAAATTGATTTATTCCTCACAACGGTCAAACTTTGTCATCCAAATGCTGGGAAACGCCGTAATTCAATCTTTGCATGTCCTTTAACTTTCTTTTATCTCTCTGGCTGCCTTAACAGCTGCTAAAACGTTCAAGGCAAGCTTTTATGTATTTATGAAGCAGCCAAAAGCAAGGCAAGAGGTTAGAAGGAAGCTGGATGCGTTACCTAAAGCAGCAAACATGCAAAACAATATTTTTATTTGAGTTTTTCAGCCCAGACTGAAGGTTAACAACGAGACAGCAACAGAATCCCTCAAAATATCATTAGGAAAAAGGCCTTTGGTTGAAATCGTGGTCCAGCCAAAGGTTTTAAAAACCAAAAAATTCAGTGGTTATTTCCTTTTTTTTCTGTCTAGTAAGTTGAATTTGGGAGGGTTTTTTTGTCCATATACAGATGTATTTGTACATGGATGTAACAAATACTTTAATGCATTGCCCATCTGTGCTGCAGGTTTCCAAATGCACGGGGACAGACATCCCTCACCTGTACATGCTCAACAAAATCCCTCTTTTTAACTGTAAAATGTTGCTAAGCATTTGTTCATGTTTTATGGAACACGCCAACTTGTCTTGCACTTTTTTTTCTATTCCCAGCTCTCCTCACTTATATTTATTTAATGTTCTGCTCTCCACTTGTGGCTCGGCTTCTTCCGCTGAAAATCGTATTCAGCAAAACCTGCTTTTCTTGAAGCTTTGTCATTATTTCCTGTATTTTCAGATTATTAATCAGCTTCTCCACATTGATATCGACTTTTAGACCTCAAGTTTTAACCTGTCATTCCCCTGCCTCATAGTGGTGATAATATGTGGTTTTATGGGAGGTTGTTTTTTTTTTTTTTTTTTGTAATGTTGTCATGGAAAACCTGTTCTTATTACTGAGAGTTAAGGAGGGAATATATTTGGTATTACTGGCTTGAATAAATTATAAACTCCTATTTCTGTTTTAATTTACTATAGTTTCACTGCCTGAACCAGCTTTTGGAATATCTATATTTTCTGCACACAAGTAATTACATTATAAATAAATGCATATGACTTTACTAAGCAAGATCCATTCCCAAAGAGCCCAAGTGTAATTTCTCTTGTTTATTTCCTCCTGAAAAATATCAAATCACCAAAAAGACCATCTGGATTAATCCAGGGGTTTTATTATTTGCTTATGCTCTAGTTACAGGGATAAAGGTTTCAGAAGCACTTCAAGACAAATTATATTTCATAAATTATTTCCCTGAATAAGGACTTTTAGTCTGAGTTTGAGACAGGGCCTAACCTCAGGGTATGAGCTCAGTTTTGATTCATTCAGTAGCACATCTGTGAGAGGAATATTAGAGCAGCTTTAAAACATTTAAGTGTTCCAGGGCAGAGATGTTTATTAGGGATTTCACAGCCCATCCTTCAAACCAGACTTTAACCAAATTCCCCAAGCTGACAGAAATAATAAAGTTCCAGGGATTCTTGCTGAAACACTTTAATATCTAAAGATGAGCCTACCTCTCCTTTCTAAGATCATTTCAGTAAATTAGTATTGAGTTATACAACCTAATGAGGGAAATTAATTTCCTAAAATTACCTTCCGTGAGTGAAAACAGGCATAAGGAATATAATCAGATTTTTTTTTTTTTTTTTGGAGAGGAAAGAGAACCACAGTGAACGGAACAAACTGGGATGTCTCGGATGGAAAGGCACTTTGTTTTCCTTCCAAAACAATTTTACATAATGATTCTATTTTTATCCACCCACTGACTTCTATCCAATCTCTCTTCACTTCAGAAAGATCTGATGATTGCACAGATAAAGCTTTTTAGTTTCTTAGGTATCAATTCCGTACAACCGACAATAAATCTAAATATTACCTATTTATGATTTCTTCCAGGATCTTTGAATTTCCTCAGAAATATTTCTTCAGGTAGAAACTTTCCATCTCAATAATTCAAATGGGATGGATTTTACTCCTTCTGTATTATTAACAACTCTTCCAGAAGTGCAGTTTTCTGGTTTCAGTTCAGGAGGTATCTCCAAATCCAGGCTTAAGCATGAATATTAACAGCCAGAATATGACCCTGTGGCCTTCAGTCCCTGAAGCATCTTCCTATGAATTCATGAAAGGAGATTTTATGGTTTTGAGAGAAAAGAGATGGTTTAAAATTAAAAAAAATAAAATAAAATAAATAAAGCAATACAATGACAACAACAACCCCTCAGAATCAAAATAAAACAACCCCAAAACCCAGCTGAATGTCTTTCTCACTGGACTAGTCTGTGCTGACAACTTCTGTCCCGACAAAGAATGGGAAGTGCTGCAGGATGGATGGGCATCCTGGGCATCCCTCCATGGAGATGGATCAGCTCAGCTTCTCAGGGCTCTCCTCTGCACCAAAGGACATCCCAGATTTCTCCGGTCACCATGGAATCACCTTCCATGGACCAAAATATCCCAAACTTCACCCAGCCTGGGATGGAGCAGCCACAGCTTCTCTGGGCACCCTGTGCCAGGCTCCCACCACCCTCACAGGGAAGAATTCCCTCCCAATATCCCATCTAAACCTCCCCTCTGTCAGCACGAAGCCATTCCCTGTCTCCTCTCATTCCAGACTGCTGTGGAATTCCACACCCCAGCAAGTGTTTCCATATCAGGAAAAGAGTTTCAGTTTCATCCCAGAACTTTGAAGGAAGAAGAACCAGAAGCTTCTGCGCTTCTCCAACAAAACCTGTTGTATTTTTGAACTGTACCTCAAGACCAGTAGCTGTTTCTATTGGGCAGCTTGCCAGAAATCCCTCCTAAATCACTGAGTACTTAAGAAAGAGCACAAAGGTTCTCTTTCTCAAAAAAAGCACTTTTTTGGGATGTCTTAGCAGGTGAAAGGGACCTCCCTGCACTGTGCACGGCTTTTGTTCTTTTGTTCTGTGTAGTTTGTTATTTTCTTCTTTATAAAACCTTCTTTTGCTTGCTTTTTCCAAACACCTCTGATCAAGCTGGCCTCTTAATTATTTTTTTTAGCCATTTCTGGGAGGTTGCTGGACACCCTCAAAGCTTGATACACCTTTGTGGGGCTCACTCAAAATCTATCACCAGACCTTTGTAAATCGTTTGCAGCAGGTCCCACAAAGCTCCAGGGAGGGTGCAGAGGGGAGCAGGCACCCAGCATTCCTAGGAGGACACAGCAGTGCTGGTACCACCTTCCACCAGTTTCTGTGGGGTTTTTAATCTTCTTTTCTTCTGTTCGAGCTAGGGTTAAATGCTCAGGAGATGCAGTTTTTGTGTTCAGACTCAGATGTTTATTAATTCTTATTTTAGTACAGTCTCATGAGTTGTGAGTTCCAGCTAACAAGGTAGAAAATGTCTCTGTCTCTAACTCTTTACAAGGTCTTTTGAGTATAAATTATCCAATACCAAGATGACATCTATATTATTTTTACTTTTAACCCAATAACCAACCACCCCTGGCCCACAATGTGGATTTTTTCACCCAGTTACAAAATCCCGTCCAGACCCATGGAGAAGAAGGTAAAAAAGAAGAACTCAGCCTCTGTCCTAAATCCTCCATCTTGCTTAATATTTATTACTATATAGTAAACCCTTAAACTCTGAGTTTCCCACCCTGTGATATCCCATACTTCTATCCAAACCCCACACCCACAGTCCCAGGGCTGTCACTCAATTTTGGGAGCCTTTTCCACGGCCTCAGGTCAGTGCAGTGTTTGCTCAGGGGTCAGTGCCTGTGAGCACAGAAAGGATGGAATTCTCAGTGCCCAGGGCTCCAGCAGGTTTCAGCAGTTAATGAAAGGCCTCAGGCAGTGCAGTTCCTGCTCCTTCCTGGGGAAGTCTGCCAGGTGCACTTCCAGGCCAATTCCTGCCTCCACAAACCTCTCTAAATCTGTCAGCAAGCACGAGTGTGAAGCGCAGAATAAAAACACCGCGAGGATTACGAACCACTTATTACAAGAGGAGCTTCTCCTGGCAGAGGGAGCAGTGAGAATTGTCTTCCCAACAGCAGCACCCTGCCAAATCCAGGTGTTTAATGCTATTAACACACACCCATACGTCTGCATTCTTTTTCTTAAAATCAGAAAAAAGATGTTTATTGTCTGGCACATCTATAGGGTAAAGGCCTTGCAATATCCAGGACTGGAAATCCAGGAATGTTCTGAGGATTTCTCCTTGGGAGAAATCCAGGGATGCTCTGAGGATTTCTCCTTGGGAGTATGAGCAAAGGGAGACAATGCATTTTATCTACAGGAGTTGCAGCACCTCAGTGCATGTGGATGTATTAACACAAAATAAAAGTCAATAAATGAAGGAAGGAGTTGCAATCATTTTCCTGAATGCACAGATCCCCACATCTTCTCACATCTTTGGCATTATTGCTTGGTATGGAATTACAGAATTATTTAGGTTGGAAAAATCCTCCAGGATCATTGAGTCCAACCTGTGAGTGATCCCAGAGCACTGAGAGCCACATCCAGGCATTCCTTGGACACCTCCAGGGATGGAGACTTCAAACCCTTCCAGGGATGGGGACTTCAAACCCCTTCCAGGGATGGGGACTTCAAACCCCTTCCAATGCCTGACCACTCTTTCCATGAATAAATCCTTCCTGATCTCCATCCTGAACCTCCCCTGGCACAGCCTGGGGCCATCTTTGCTCATCTTGCCAGTGCAGAGTTATTTTGCTGAAAGGTGGGAAATCTTCATGTGGATTCTCCATTTGAGGGCTCTGTGACCTAGAACACGTCCAGTCTTCTCACCCAAGGTGATTTCTCCTCCTCAGACCTTGTGATGAAAGGTTCTGTGAGTCACCTCAGTCCCCCAGAGCTGCTCAGCCACTTGCAGGTGCTTTGGCCAAGCTCCAGGAGAGGTTGGTTTCCATCTGAAACTTCCAGGAACTTTAACTCTCCTGCAAAAACAACCCTGATCCAGGCTGAAAGCTCTCCCAGACTGTCAGTACTCTCAATATTGCCCGTGTTTTGGCTCCAGGCTCAATCTCAGGGCTGGGTGCTCACCCCCAGTGGGGCTGGAGAGCTGTAATTGCCAAAGATTTGCTTGGAGAATCCTCAGGGGCCTCCTGTTCCATGGGATTCAACTTGGGAAGATGTTATGTGGGAAAAGGAGACAAGATTTTATAATCAGCTGAACAAAACTACAGGACTGATGGTGACTGTCAAACTAATTATGGAATGAATCATGTCTGGCTCTGCAGTTATTAGTCAAAGTAATTCATTATTTGCTTAAAAATAACATTCAAATTTAACCAATAAAACCATTTATTGATGGCTGGTCTGACTTTTTTTTTTTCCTTTCCCTTGTCTAAATGTCATCCTGGTTAAGGAAACGTAAAAGAAAAAGTCATTAAATCATCTCAGTCATAAAACATCCATCTTTCATCATTTAAATAAATAGAAAAGTGAGACATTATTTGACAGAGATTTGGGCTTATCAGTTATGCAATGAAATATCTGAGGCTTTCTGCAAGGGACCCACAATTAAATAAAACATTATTTTTACTAAAATATATTTAAAGGTAAAGAACATAAATGAAGGTAAATAAATATCTAGAAAAAGTGAACTCTCCTTTTTTTTTTTTTTTTTTTTCCATTTCCTTACCTCAACGGTCTCCTCATCCCAGTAATGATTTCCACCCAGACAAAAGTATTTTGGGTTTTTTTTCCTGTTGAACTGCCTTTGTTGTTTGGTCATTTCTGTCTTTCCTGAAGAACTGAGCAGGATTCCAGAGCACCTGGCATGGGATAAAGGAGGGTGACCCCATCTGCACTCAATCCTAAAATTTGCACCTATTGCTTTGTCTCACCTTGGCTTCTCCTCAGCAAATCTGCCAGGAGTTCTGGACAAAACGTCTGGATCTGGAGTAGGGTGGAGAAAATAACAGAAGGGGAAACCAGAAAAACAACGGGAAAAGTAAATCAGAAGGTTTGGCATTCCTACCAACGTGGATCCATTGGGATTTGTGGTGCAGGACTGATTACAGCAGTGTCAGGAAGAGAGACAGATTTTTTTTTTTCTCCGAAGTTAAACTAGGAAAATAAACAAGAAGAGAAGGAAAAGGAAGGAAAAAAACCAGGCAGATGCATGGCAGCCCAAAAGATTCCAGTTGCAGGGCTGGAGCTTGGTGTGGTTGGATGGATTTTGGCTCAGTTTTCACTCCTCCTTTACTCAGGAACGAGCAGAGCTCTTCGATTGCTCCTCAGAAAATAAAAAAGCTCTGCCTCCAAACGAGTTAAACGGCTCAAAAACTGAGCTCCTCAGATTTTATTAGGGATTGAACAGCTCCAGGTGCTCCTAAGCCAAAATCAATGGGAAGATTAGCTGCAGGAGTCTGCCGAGGGATTACGGGACAAGGCGGGCATCGAACGGGGGCTGATGGATCCAGAGCCTGAGCCTGTCCCTTGGGGTGGGAATGAGCTGCACAGGGGCTGATTCCCACCTCCACCCAGCTGGAATTCCACACTGAGCACCAGCAATCACCCACGGCACAGGGCTGGAATGAGATGAGCTTTAAGGTCTCTTCGAGGCCAAATTTTTCCATGGTTCCGTAGGAGAAATTCATTAATCTAAAGCTTTTGCATCGGAGATCCCTTCGTCACACTCCAGATCATTTAAACCTGATAAATTTCCTAAGAGCTTCATAATATCTTCTCACAAATCCCAGAATGGTTTTGGTTTGAAGGAACTTAAAGCCCATCCAGTTCCACCCCTGCCACGGGATCTTCCACAGACCAGGTTGCCCCATCCAACCTGGCCTCAAACACTTCCAGCAATATTTCCAAAAATACAATTCCCTGACAAAACCCATTGAGGAATCCCTTCGTCAAGGCTGCATTTTCCCTCTTGCTGTAGCTTTGGGCATGAGCAAACCTGCAGCCTCTGCACCTCTGTCTCCCTAAGGGGATTTTTGTGCACCTCCATTGAAGTATTTGTACAGTTCCCACGTGAAATATTCCCGTGGATGGGAGAAGTTACAGCCTTCCATTCCATTTGATTTAATATTGATATTTTTCCTTCGCTTGCGTGTCAGTCAATGCCCCACATTAGGATGCAAAACTCCCTGAGCATTTTCAGCTGTGTAGCAGCTTTTTGATGTATTTTTCAGCGTTTTACAATCTCATATTTTCAGACGGGATCGGATTTTTGCCTGTTTTTAATGATCTCATTAATGGCTTGTCAGGTATCTTGTGTTTCCAGCAGCAGTTTTACACCTCTCCAGTCCCATCATCCCAGACATTTCCTGTTGATATTGTTTTGTGAGGGCTAATGAGGCTGCACCTCGGAGCAGGAATGATGTGATTCCACACAAAACTGAGGTTGATCTGACAGATTTGGATGCAGCAGGAAGATGCTGAAAATAATTATTTGCAAATGTGTCTGTACTTGTGAAAGGAGTTAAAACTTCTGTGCTGGTTTTTCCCTCTCTTTCAGGGTCACCTCTGCTGTATCACCTCTGTCCCGGACCTCTGCCTCGCCACCAGAGATTAAATTCAAATATTCATAGAGCAACAATTGGACTCGAGGAATTAAAAGCATCATTTTAAAGCCAGTTGCACGTGAAAATGAATCCTTAAAACTTAATATAAATTTTGACTTAATATAAAGGAAGAAGTGGCAGTCTGTTCTGTTATTTCTCCTCGTAATTAGACACGTTTAAAATAAAATAGAAGAAATTCATTAATCGTTTCTTTATACTCACAAAGCATTTCTCTGCTTGTTAAATGTATCAGAGCTGCACCTTTGTTTTATCCTTGCCGGGAGCTACTTCACACAAGGAATTTCTAAGATTAATTCAAAAAAATACTTTGCATTAGATAAAAGGAAATAAATAGAGAAGCCAAACTTCTTTCTGTCGGTGAAATTATCTTGTGCTTGTAGTAACCATTAACATTACTGTAAAAAAATTGTAGGTCAAGTTAAGATTTCAAATTAAATTCCAGAGATGGCACAGTCAGACCTATGTAAGGCACCGGGGTGAGTATCTTTGCATTATCCATAAGTTATTTCACCAACATCCTTGTGTTCAGTCTATGATCAGACTATAATTTAATCATGATTCAAAGATAAAATATTTGAAAAAAAAAAAAAACTCAAATTTCTTCTTGCTATGATGTAAGATGCTCCATGTGCACAAAATAATGCATTTTGGGGCTGCCTTGTCTGTGGGCACTCACAGCTTCCCTGCTTTTATCAGACACCTGGAATGTGGAATTTTGTGGCAAGGATCCTCCACTGCAGGGGGTGTAAAAGTGAAGCATCTCCACAGTAATATCCCAAGGCAGGATTTCTGCTCACCCATTAAGGATTTGAGAACTCCCCAAATTAACTCAACAAAGCAATGTGGGGCTCTGCTTTTTTTCCAGCATTTAAAACAACATCCAAAGGTTTTGTTTGTGGAATTCCCACTTCCAAAGGGAGCAGCTCTGCTCCAGAGTCTCACTGATTCCTGTTTTCCCCGGGACTCCCACAGACATCAAAGGCAAGGTGGCTCTGTTCAGAACTGAGGTGTTTCCACAGGGTTAAAGAGTGAAAACAAACCCCTCTATGCACTGATCCTCTCCAAGGATTTCATCCTCTCTGAAGACAACAAACACTTAAAAAGGAGGAATAACAAGATGGGAAAGGAACATTCAGCATTAATTGGCCATAATACAGAGATCCATGTGGAAGTTCAAAGATTCCAACCCTAAAAATCTCAAATCTATGGTGGAGGAGAACATTTCACAGGGTGGAAGGACCAGGTTTTAACCATCTACAAACACTAAATTATACCAATGTCCTGCCTAAGGCCAGCTCAACCTTCTCTGGTCACCCTGGCTCTGGATGAGGCCGAGTTCCCAAAGGATGAGGAGGTGCCTTGGGCAGCAGCTCCTGGGTGTGGGTGACCTTCTCCAGAGTTGTTTTCCATGTTCTGTGGTGCCCAGGGGCAGCTCTGAGCTCACAGTCAGTGTCACTCAGCTCTGCACACAGCAGGGACACAAAACAAATCCTTCTCCTGCTGCACACCAAGGACAACTTTCAGCCCCAAAGCACAAACAAGGGTGGGCTGGAGGGAGGGACAAGAAGGATGGGACCTCACAGCCTGGAGCTGGAATGGGACAATTCAACCCCAATGTGCAAATGGACCAAAACTTATAAAAGTGTGAGACCTTGTGACCAGTCAGCCATTTGATGACCATTTTGTGTCCATTTGGTGACCATTTTGGGTCCATTTTGGGTCCACCTTGGGTGCAGCCCTGGCCAGGCTCTTGTCCTGTCCAAGGTGGATCCAAAAGGCCTTTCAATAAATGTCTGCTTTATTCTCCAGCTCTGCCCAGTCTCTGTTCCAGCTCAGCCTTCCCAAGGCAACATCATGGCTCTACCCCTGTCCCTGTCCCATCCCTGTCCCATCCCTGTTCCAGTCCCTGTCCCTGCTCCATCCCTGTCCCATCCCTGCTCCATCCCTATCCCTCTCCCATCCCTGTCCCTGCTCCATCCCTGCTGGCTGAGGGTTGTTTTTTCCTCTCCAAGGCCCTCACTCTGCTGCAGTGCCCTACTTTCCTCCTCTGCTTGGCTGAAGTTTAAGTAAAAAAATCCCACCCAGCCAAAACCCCCAAGTGCCTCAACAACAAACCCATGAACAAAGAAGCAAGTGACTACTTTTTAGCACAGGATTGAATGTCCTTAAGCAGTTCTGGAAATAAATAAGACTCAAATCCTGTAATTCATCCTTCTATATCTGAGGCAATACAATGTGCATTTTTGTAGGTTGGCTTTTTGCTTCCAATAGCTCTGTAATAGTCTTATCCAAAAGATGAACTGCAAATGATTTTTCATTTTTCCTTTTTTTTTTTTTTTTTTGGGCATAAGGTTCTTTTCTCTCTTGGAAACAAAGACTTAAAGAACAGAGATTTTGTTTTAAGATCTACAGCAAATAGGCCTTTGGTTTGATTATTTACATTTGAATATTAGAAGACTTTGAATAATCTGCCTGTGAAAGACAAATAAATTAAATCTTCAGAACTGAGAGAACAGAGTTTTAATCGTGTTTTCTGAGAAAAAAAGGATAAACTCGAAAATGTAGGTTATTACTGCTCTCTGAGATATCATTGCAGTTAGTTGCAGAGTGAGAAGATAGAATGATCTGAAAACTGTTTGGGCATCTGAGGAAAAAGTTAAAAATATTCAAAGTACCAGAGAAACTGAAGGTTTGTAACAAACACAGCACCCTGTGGGGAAGAAAGGATGATATAATTGCTGGGATGAGTCCCATAATTACAGGACACGGCCATAATAGGCAACAGAGGGAGTAAAAGCAGTTGAACACAGATTATTTGGATTATACTGGTTTAACATACACATATGTACTGGTTTTATACACAGTCCTAAAGTAGTAGGAAACTGTAGACCGAAAACCAGTTCATCCTTTGAATTACAAATTCAATCCTGAGTATCCAAGCAGTTGGTTTAAGTCAGTGGTTATGGATATTGCTCTGCCACGGGTCTAATTCCCACATCCCACACGGACAACTCCACCAGCTTTAGTGGCTTTGCATCAAGCACAGGGCTGAAATCCACCCACAGAACGAGGCAGCGGGAACAGTTCCAATCACAGGACATCTGGATCATCTCTGCATAACGACGTTTCCCAGTGCCTCAGTGCTGACCAGCTCCACAGAGGAGCTTTTGGGGATGTCAGTGCTCCAGGATTCACTCCTGCTCTCCGCTCTCGCTCCTGTGCTTCGTCAGCCTGGTGAGGGTTTAATGGGAGCTCTTATTGCAGCACCAGAGAACCCAATTATGCAAAATGAAGCTGTTGATAACTGGGCCATTCCTCCACGGGAAGCCTCAGTTTTACAGACTGGAAATGGAGATGTAGGAATGGTAAAATCTTATTTACAGGGCAGAGCCCTCCCTGGGCAGTTAGAGCGGCACAGGCTTGCAAGAGTAGCTGCAAACTGATTATACCAAGAGTTTTCCAAGGATTTATTAATTACTTCAAACAGGGAGTCCAATATTCTGGCAAAATAACTTTTTGCTGTTGCATCAGGATGCTTTAAAGCTTGACCATCAGGGCTTTGCTTTAAAAATAATTTTTTTCTCTTGAAATAACTGAAAAAAGCTATTTGTGGATAGAGCAGCCTGAGATAGCCAAGATTTCAGTGCACTCAAGAGTTTGAAATTATTTACCTTCTCTCCCAGCCTACTTAACAAAACCTCCCTGAGTTTGTTAATAAGGAAAGATTCCAGGACAAAGTATCCGAAAATCCAAACACTTGTAATACCCTCAGTCATGACCAGAAAAGGAGATGTGAAAACTTGACAAATCCTACCTCAGAGGAATCCATCATGCTCCAGGACAAACAATACCCAGAGATCAGAAAAGTTGTTTGACATTATTCTGTGAAGAAAAGGACATTTGTGAAGGGATTCATGGGAATTAGGACCAAAATCGGAAAAACAAATAGGATTTGATGACGAAACTCCCACACAGAAGTGACAAAATGCTCCCCCAGTTTAAATCTGTTAGAATGCATTATATAAGGACATATAAAATCAGCTATAATCTGTATAAATACAGTGCCTGCAGCTTTGCTCATGGAGTAGGGACACGAAGAATTACATCTCTTCCTAGGGAACTTCCCCAGCCAGGAATTTTCCCCCAAAACACAAGACAAAATACATGATAGGAGTACAGAAAGCGGGAAAATCAAGGCCAGAAGGAAAATGGAGTGCTCAGAGAGCATCATCACCCTGGCTCCTCTTTTCCATGTAAATATTGTAGCAAAAACAGATTTTAAGAGTTTTGGGAGAAGCAAAAAAAGTAGATTTGCACATGACCAAAGAAGACTGCTTTAATGACTGAGTATTTTTTAGCTGCACATGGGAGCTCTTGTCCCAGTGTTATCCTGGCAGGAGTCAGACCTGAAAGAATAAATGACAAAAATAAGATTTCAGAGATGCACAGGCCGATAATAGCACTAGAAACAAATCAAGCTATAGCTGAAACAATTTAAAATAGAAAACCTGGCTGGGAGATTCATAGGGCTAGATTCCATGCTCCATAAAATGGGCTGGGAAAGGCATTATCAGCTGGTTTTTCAGCGGGTAAGATAGCCCTTATCACAAAAGATGTGATATGGACAAGGCTTATGTGTGGAAGCAGATATCAGAAACCTACCATGGAAACAGTGAGTGAGGCCTGAATATCAGAAAAGTTTGGATTAATGTCTCTCTTTACTGTTCTTCCACCTTTGCATTCAATTTCTGAATTAAAACATTTTTGATTTCTGCCACTCAGTGGCGCAGACGCCGTGCTGAACTCCACCTTGCAGGAAATCTCTGCCATAAGAACGTGTCCCAACATCCTTTTAATGCATTTCCACTCTCCCTGAAAACACCAGGAATTGTTCCATTGATTCTGAGAGCGCCTGGATCAGCCCCGTGGGACTGGGAGATAAATGTGTTACACAAACCAGAGTGAATCCTTAAAAAGAGGCCACAGGAAGATGTATTTTTTTCCCCCATCACCTTTGCAGCCATTGTTTCCACAGAGCCAGTAAAGAATGGGAAGGAGAAGGGATTACAACTCCGGACAATCCATCTTTAAAAAAAAAAAAATCTTAAAAAAAGAAATCTCTGCACTTTTCTTAATGACATGGATATTTCTTCCACTCAGGGAAATGTGGACAGATCAAGGTTGTGGTTGTCCCATCCCTGGAAGTGTCTGAGGCCAGGTTGGAGCAACCTGCTCTGTGGAAGGTGTCCGTGTCCCTGGCAGGGCTGGAACTGGGTGGGTTTTCATGTCCCTTCCAACCCAAACCAGTCTGGAATTCAATTTTTTTAAGGCTTTTTCAGCAAGGATTTGCTGCTGATCCAATCAGGCAGCACAAGGTGACTTAGAGCTGGCAGGTCACAAAGAAGAAGCAGAGCACAAATTGCAAGCGCTTATTTCAAATTAGTTCTGGTCAATAGAAGGACTTAAAAATTTACCCAAGACAATTGTCAGATAATTTCAAATAATGGGGGTATCTGAGAAAACTGGTCTCTGCTGGTGGATGTTCTGTGAAATCACATTGATCTGATGACTCATGAATTATTTATTCAGCTGGGCCCTTAACCCGAAAAGTGAGAATTATTGATTTCGCTTCATATATCATATCATGGAATCCAAATAGAGGGGAAAAATACCGTGAGAAAATAGCAGGGAAACAGCCTCTCAGCCTGTGTTTATCTGTCCCGTAACAGAGTGGAGAGTTTGCAGCAGCAAATTTAGGGAGTGATTCTGCCTTCAGTGGAACCTGCAAAAAAACACCGTGAAGAGGATTTTTCCTTAGGCTTTGAATAGTAGAAAAAATACTTCTTGATTCAGATTGAAAATAGAAATATTTGACTCTGATTTCAAACAGAACCACTGTTTTTAAACTTAGACTTCAACATCCAAGAAGAGGAATGAAGTGTTTGTGTCACTGGATTAAGAGGCACGGTCTGGGGAAGAGCACTCAAACTTTAAAGAGAATTTTCAAGGAAGAGCTGCAAATATTTGGGGATTTTTTAGCAATGACTTCCACAGAGAACAGCAGAAAAGGAAGGGAAGAAACAACAATAAGTTACAGTCAAAAGCAAGAATAAATATTAATTGCATCTCATTAATATATAATTGCAAAGAAAACACCAGGAATGGGGGACACCACCTTTGTGAGGAGGCACAGAATGAGCATTAAGCCCTTGGAATAAAACACCCAGAGATTTCCTATGGGCTTCCTGCTCCATGAGTCCTTCCCTGTCCATCCCCATCCAGCTTTTTCCTTTTCTCCCTTGGACTCAGTGACAACGGGGCTCTAAAGTTGTGTCATTACAAAAAAACAGATTAAAAGGACAAAACTCAGCATCCCTGTGCCCTGAACAACTTCAGACCACAACATTTTCCAGAAAAATTCTGGCTTAGAAAATGCATTCCCATGTCCCTCAAAAGAAAATACTCACTTTTTGTTCTGTGACATATTTTGACTCCAGAGAGAATCACAAAACCTGTGAGAAAAGCTTGGACCTCTTATTTTTCACGGCTTCAAGCAGCAAAATTTGGGAATCACCACTCCAAAAGTGTTCCCATCTCCAGCTGTTGGAAAATAGAGGAAAAAGATAATAAGGAAAAGTATTATTCAATGTTTTGGGGTGGGTTTTTTTTTGTTGCTGAATATTTTCATTATGTCATAAATTAATACTTTTATTAATTCAAATAAAGCCTCAAAGTCCTGAGGGGAGGAGTCAGCTTTGAGAACACCTTTCCAAGATCTGCTAAATTCCTCTTAATAACTTAGAGTTATGAACTATACCTAACTATAACTATTACAGTTATAATACAGGGCTGTAAAATAAACGATTTTGGGGTGGGTGGGGATGTCACATCTATGGAATAGAACTATTCTTCTTACTGGGAATTTCTATGAATGATGGGAGAAGAACTGAGAATTTTATTCTCTGTCCCCTTCCCCACTCTGGAGTGAAATCCATCCTGCAAGGGCCAAAAAAAAAAAAAAACAAAATAAAAGACAGGAAAAAATCAATATATATGTTTCTTCTTTCAAATCACAGTTGGCAAATTAGATCCACATTTCTTTGGGAGAAATTGCTTCAGCACAAATCACCTCCATCGAATGAGATTTCAAATATCTTGTGTTTCCAAGGTTTTCATGGCTGCTCATATAATACAGTTAGTCTATAGGAAGAGTTATCCTCCGTCCTGGATTTGTTGACATAATCTTAGCATCATATTTCACATTTTGGGAGATATTTTGGCTACATGTGCTTAGCTGCTGCACTTTGGGGACTTCTGAGGTTGGATTTGCCATGGAAACACCATTGACTGATGGCCAAATTTCCCAAAGAGAGGCACAAAGATAATTCCATTTCCCACAGCTGATGAGCAGCGGGATAGGAAGAATTTTCCCTGATCTCACTGTGGGGGCAGACACATCAGGAAACACCCAGAAAAATGCTGATTATTTCACGTGTTGAGTGAAAATTGCCTCAGAGAGAACATTTGGTGCTGCCCTACTTGTTGGGGACACCTGGGAGGTGCCACGGTGACAGAGCAGGGAGCAGCACAAAAGAGCAGCCAAAGCTCCACTGAGGTCACTGACAGTGGGATCATTATTCACACAAATAATTTAATACCTGTGTTGTGGTTTGAAAACAAACCAAGTCAGAGGTTCCAAGTCAGAAATACAATTTAACGAGAAGAAAAGGAAAAAAAATAAAATAAAATAAAATAAATGCAATAATTAAAAAAAAAAAAAAAAAAAAAAAAACAAAAAAACCTACTGACAGAGTCAGAATTCACCCTGATCAGGGTGATGGAAACAGTCCCGACAAGGTGGTCTTCCTGAAAAAGAAATCTTGTAGAAAGGTCTGGTAGCTCCGGTCCTCTGGAAATCCAGTGGGTGAGGGCTGCTTCTACTGTCCCAAATCTCTGCTTATATCCATGTGAGAATGCTTGGCTCCTCCCCATGGGCGGAGCATCTCCCAATGGGATAATGAGTCATCCAGGAGCTCCCTGATGGCCCATTAAAGAGAGATAACACCCGGAGGGAGTTATCTGTGAGTCATGCACAAGGCATTGATGGGCCATGAACTGAAGATGGTGATAGAATACATCCTAAACTCCAACCCAGGACAACCTGGTATTATCTGGAATGTTTTTCCCTGTGGTGTGACATCACTTTCAGCAGGATTGGGAGCACGCAGCATTTTATAGGGTCACATCTCAAACTTTTTCTTTTGCCAAGTGGGCAGGAAGGCACCACCCAGGACAGTCAGACTACAAACTGCTTTTGAGCGTTAAAATCAATTTGACAATTTGATAAACCCACAATCAATTTGATAAACCCACACACACCCCACCTGCAGAGCTGCCTCCAGGCTTAGGGGTCCTCAGCACAGGGAGGGCCTGGAGCTACTGGAGAGAGCCTAGAGGAAGCTCCAGGATGATCCCAGGGATGGAGCAGCTCTGCTGGGAGGAAAGGCTGGGAGAGCTGGGATCGTTCACCTGGAGAGGAGAAGCCTTGAGGTGACCTCATGGTGGCCTTGGGGAGCTGCAGGAAAGATGGAGAGTGACAATTGACAAGGGATGGAGGGACAGGACACTGGGAATCTCTCACCACTGCCACAGAGAAGGGTTAGATGGGATATTGGGCAGGAATTCCTCCCTGTGAGGGTGGGGAGGCCCTGGCATAGAATTCCCAGAGCAGCTGTGGCTGCTCCTGGATCCCTGGAAGTGTCCAAGGCCAGGTTGGACATTGGGGCTTGGAGCAGCCTGGGATGGTGGAAAGTGTCCCTGCCATGGCTGGGGTGGAATGAGATGAATTTTAAGGTCCCTTCCACCCCAAACCACTCCGGGATTCTATGAAGGAAAACAGCAGTTTTGGAGTTTCAGTCCCACTCCAGGGTCTGTGGATCCCTCTGGGCTCTGTCAGAATTACCCACATTCAGTTTTTCCCTCAAAAACCTGGAATATCCATGTGCCAGCTGAAGGCTCCACAACCCTGTGCTGTTGGGACAAAGCAGCAGGAGAGGCAATGAAGTTTCAAATTTTAACATTTTATCATTTATTTTCTTTCTGTGAAGAAAGGAAATTTCACGGAATTGCAAATTAATGGAATTCTGTCTGTAAAAAGACAGCAGGATTTGATTTTTTTCCCTCCAAATAGTCAGAAGTATAAAAGAAAGTCTTTTTCTCCTAAAAGAGAAGTTATCACTGAATAGAAATAAACACATTTTACAATTTATGATGCACCAGTGTTTAAACCTGTGAATCAAAACATTGCCGTTTGGAGCTGTGCCTTCCTTCACCTCCTTTTAAATCTCTTTGTCTCACTCGCACAAATTCCTTTCTTTTCTCTCTTACAGGTGGAACAGGGGCTGATAGCAAAAAATTAATCTATTCAACAGCAGCTGAATTTGTCAAAGCTTGATCTATGGCTCACTTTGCCTCTAAAAAACAGCTTTTCATAGAAAGTTGATGTGTTTTTTTCATTACTGAGGTAGCTCTCTATTTAATATCAGCGCTCCAACATGTGCTATTGATCCATGTATTGGAACAATTCTTACAGTTCAGGCTGGTCTGTGGATTTATTAAACATTTACTGGAATTTTCTCCAAGGTCAAGGCTGTACACGTGCGTGGATAAAGGCATTGAAACATAAGGGGCACGTTCTGTATGGCTCTATATTATTTAAAACTGAGAAAAAACACAAAAAAATACAGATTTAGAGAGCAAATGGATTCATTTAAATCATGTTTTGTCTGGGATGTGTTTATGTAATGAATCTGAACCTGAATTCAGAGGAAGGGTTTGAAGACCAAACAAATCTGAAATATGTTGTTGGCTTCAGCAATCAGCTCCTCTGGATCCACCTGCCCCGCCAAGAGGAGAATCTCCCAGCTGAAGACAATTCCACACCCAGTGCAAAGATTTAAGGGTCTCGGTTTGGAACACATTGACCCCAAATATGACAGGAGCTCCTGGAACCAAAACTCGTCCCTGAAAGACAGAGAGTCATAAAATCACAGAAGGTTTGGGTTGGAAAGGGCTTTAGAATCATCCAATTCCACTTTCTATCATGGACAGGGACAATTTCCACCATCCCAAGCTGCTCCAAGCCCTGTCCAACGTGGCCTTGGGCACTCCCAGGGATCCAGCCACAACTTCTCTGGGAATTCCATCCCAACCCTCCCCACCCTCACAGGGAGGAATTCCTTCCCAATATCCCATCTAAACCTCCCCTCCCGCATCTTAAGGCCATTCCCCCTTGTCCTGTCTCCCCTTGGAGCACCTCCTGCGTCCTCTCCTGTGAGCACTGGATGTTCCCACGATGGCTCATTTGATGGCTCATTTCTGGTGATCTCATTCCCCGTTGATCATTCCAGTCTTTTCCTGGGCTGTGCAGTCAGTCCATAAATCTGGGCTGGTTTTATTGACAGGACCTGCAAATCAGGAGCACAGAGATTGTTCAAAGCCACCTTCCACCCACCTCATCCTGAATATGGAATGATTTTTAAGGGGGGGGGGGGGGGGAATCCTCAGGATTTGACAGAGCAGCCTGGCAGCAGTTTCTTGTTCTTGTAAACAATTCTTGAGGCGTGTGAAGAGCTGCAAATGGCTCTGCTGTGAATCGATGCCTCTCAGGTATAAAAGGATGTATTGTCACAGGATAATATCTCTGCTTTTCCCCTGGTTTGGCTCCTTTTTTTTTTTTTTTTTTTCTTTTTTTTCAATACTGTCAAAACAAACGCTCGGCTTGAAAATAATTCCAGCAATATTTTGGATTCCCACTTGCACGACGAATAGGAGCAAGTCAAAATGAGAGGGATTTGTCATGGCAGAACCAACTCCAGAGCTAAACACGAGCCACATCCATCCCAGAGCTCTGTGCGCTGGGGGCTGATGCTGTTTTACACCACAACGACACAGACTCTGAGATTCAGAAGGCTGAAAATGACTCCTTGATTTTTGGGATGTGTCTCCCTTTTATACTATTTCACACAGACCAATCTGATTGGTGACACAAAGACAAACCTCTTCACTCCCATTGGTCAGAGCAGAGGGACATCAAGAGTTCAGTCTACTGCAATAAATGACATTTCCTGTAAGGAAAGTTGATGGCCTTTCATGGTTAATAAATTAATTGGGAAAGCAAACAATAAAAGCCAAGGAAAATGGATGCACATCTCAGAGTTTAGGAGATTTAACCATGAGGGGTAACAAAGAATCAAAGCAGAAATCATAAAGATGTCGAAAAATAGGAATTATATTGCTGTAAGAAGTCCAAGATATGAAAATATTTTTTTAATTCTCCTTCAGCAATTTATAGAAAATGCTTAACCAAATTCATCCGCACAGGGTCATTTTTTTTAAAATGGTTTCAAAATGTTATTAAAACAGACAAACTCGGGCACAAAAGAACACCTGTAATTTTAGCAGATGATTACTAACTGCACTAATTAAGTAGCTTTAATTGACTCAATCCAAGTCAAGAGACAATTCATGTGAATATTGCTGCAAGACTCAGCAATCATCATTTCCACAAAGTAACTTTTAAGTGAGTTATCCTGCAGCTTTTATTGCTGCCAGTCCCTGATTTACAGATCCCCAGGGCCATGGATTTCTGCTGAGGCACTGGAGGTAACCAGGAAAAGTTTGGTCACTGTTCCTACACCTTCCCTGAAAACTCCAGAGGATACCAAGATTGTGGAAGATAAAGAAAATAAATGGGAACAGAGGGAATATATTTTCTGCTTTATTACTTTATTAAGCTTTCTAAATTTCTTAGCACTTTTAAAATATCAAAGCATATTTTCTCTCTTTCTCCTGAAGAGTTCCTATTCTTCTGCCCTTCTTAATCAAAGAGATGGAACATTAAAAATTCATTTAAAACCACAAAACCAAAAGGTTTGAATTTTTGCAACTGTTGCTTCTAAAAAAATAATTTCCATACCTTGAAGTGTGACCTAATCTTATTACTGAAAGTGGGCAGCTAAAAATCGTGGAATGGCTTGGGTTGGAAGGGCCATGAAGGATAATCCAGTGCCAATTCTTCCAGAAATTCCTTCCTAATATCCCACCCATTCCTGCCCTGTGGCAGTGGGAAGCCATTCCCACTTGGCCATGAACAATAAAAAGCCATAAAAAAATCAATTAACCAATGGCATCCCTTTACACCAAATTACCAAATATTTGGATAGCTGAAGACACAATTCTAGAAGAGGAAGCATCTAAGTCTCTGAATTTCTTTTGTCTCATGATCTAGTGGAAGGTTCCCCGGGATAGATCCCAGTTCTGCTGGATAGTGATGCCATTGGTGAACTGGTTTTTGGTGAGGTTTTATTGTTCATGGAGTGACCCAGGACATGGGGAATGGTTTCTCATTGCCAGAGGGCAGGACTGGATGGGATTTGGGGCAGGAATTGTTCCCTAGGGAGGGTGATGAAGCCCTTGAATAGAATTCCCAGAGAAGCTGTGGCTGCCCCTGGATCCCTGGAAGTGTCCAAGGCCAGGCTGGATGGGGCTTGGAGCATCTGGGACAGCGGGAATTGTCCCTGCCCATGGCAGGGGTGGCACTGGGTGATCTTTAACGTCCCTCCCAACCCAAACCAGTCTGGGATTCTGGGGTTCACCTCCAAAACACCTTCATTTACATTTGAAGCCTGACAAGAGCAATTAGTGCCTCCACTTCCCATTAAATTCCTCCAGGGATTTGCAGCCCTGTGTTTTACTGCTGTTCCTTCCCTCCGACCTGGGTGCATTCAGGATTCCTGGCAGCCAGCAGCATAAACCTCTCACTCTTTTATTTGCACTCCCCAGCGCTCTTATTTATCTTTCTTTTCAGAAATTTCAGGCTCAGAAGTTTAACAGAGCGTTTTAAAGTTCCCTTTCCAGGTCACCACTGAAAGGACCATATTTTTTCATTTATAGCCAGTGTTTTACAAGGGATCAAAACCTCCAAATTGAGAAGATAAAGATCATACCAAAAGATATATAAAAAGCTTTGTACTAAAAGAACAACTTTAAGGCTATTTTAACTCAAACAAATGAAAAATCTGAACTAAAGGTGCAAACATGTAAAAGTAGCTCAGTTATATCTGAATCTTTGAAGTTTTACTGTGATTGCCTTAGAAATTGTTTAAATGTATCTATTTATGGTTTATAGCCTGCTCTAAAAGACAAAATATCTAAACTATAGCTATAATTTGTTCTCACTTTTTAAATGCTTTTCTTTTTCCTAAAGACATGCCAGGAAAATGTTTATAGCCAAAGTTCTGTGGTGGGTTTAATTCACCCTCTTCTAAACAAATAAAATGAGGGAGTAAATTCATCTGACATCTACTTGTCCATCCCTGAAGAATGTTCTTCTGCTCAACCCCACAATGTTCTTTCTCCTCAACAACTTTTTCTGTGGGGGGAAAACAAAGACATGAAATTAAACTCATCATTTTTTAACATGAAAACCTTCATCCCTATTGTTTTTTGTTGGTTTTTTCCTTTAAATACGGTGTTAAATTTTACATGGGACAAGAGTGACAGTGCTGAAACCACGTTCTCCTTTTTATTTACTGCTTTTGGGAAGGGAAAGTCACAGTTTTAGTCAGCTGGGAGCTCGGCAGGGCAGTCTCTGGTTTGAAAATCAACACATAAATAAGTAAATAAATCACTGCACTGTCCAGATTTCAAATCCAGCTGTCAGGGGCGATGTTTTAGTACCACACCTGTGAAGTTTTACAACCTTTCCCTTTTTTCTAACCTTATTTCTCCCTGTTCAGCCCAAGTGAGTGAGCACAGAGCAGCAGGTGATGCTTTTTACAGCACCAGGAACTGCACAGAGAAGAGAAGAGGAAAAAAAAAACCCTAAAACCACAGGGAACAAGTGCAACACAAAACTGAACCCAGGCAGAGCCAGCCAGGAAAATCCACTGAAGCAATGAGAACATCAAACAACTGCAAGGAGGAATGAAGAGGGATAAATAAATATATATAAACACCTCGACACCTCGATATAGTTTTAGAGTTCTAATGAGAGCAGTCATTGGGAATCGATTTTACTCTCAATAGAAAATGGATTTTACTATTTTAATCATTGAAAATTGATTTTACTCTCAATTGAAAATTGATATTAGTATTTTAATCATTGAAAACTGAGGGGCTGTTGGGTTGTTTGGTTGGGTTTTGTTGGGTTTAGTTTTGGTTGGGTTTTTTTTTTTATTGTGAATTCCAGTGATTTGCTCCTTCAGTCATTTAGGGAAGGAAATTATGTTTGAGGAGAAGGGCAGTGCCTTTGCTTGGGGACTGGGATGGGTTTGAGGATGGTGACAAACCCAAAATTCTCGGGCTGCTGCAGAGTTTGAGAGGTGCCAATAGGCTGGGAAAGGCTCTGGGAGCTGCTGGATTCTGGCAGAGGTAAAAAACGTGGAATAACACACGTGGGAAGGGAAAGCCAGCAAAGAGACAACACCTGTGGGAGAAAGCGTCTCCCTGTGCCTGAAAATTATGCTGTTATACGGCCCCATCATGCAATTTCCAGCTCTTTCTACCAGATATTCTTGGAGAAATATTGAAAACCTGCCTCATGCCTGAAAAAAAAAAAAAAAGATTTAAAATCAGAGAGAACTGACAGAAGCTCATCCCCAGAGCCTCAGGCTGGGGTTTCAGCAACACATCCAACGCTGGCAGATGGCCACACACCACTCCCCTCTTGTTCCCAGCCAGGAATAAAGATTTGCAGAGTTCCGAAGAAATCACAATTTCCCTTCCCTGAGCACACCCCAGAGCACAGACCTGAGGGTTGGACACACCTCCTTCACAGGCAGCTGCCCAGGAGTCCCCCTGCTCCAAGAGCACGGATAATATCAATAAATTGGGCTGCTCAGCACGAATAATATCAATAAATTGGGTTGCTCAGCACGGCCCCGTGGCAGCTCACACGCTGCTGGGGTCAATAACAAAGATTTCCTCTAATAGGGCTGGGATGGGGCAGGAGCACAGAGCCAGAGCAGAGGATTCACACCAACAGAGCCCTTGGAGCAGCTCTAAAGTAACAAAATGCAGAACTGCTCTGTTTCCCCAAGTGAAGCAAAAAAGGAAAGCAGCAATCTCAATTCAAAGATGTGAAAAACACTGATTATTGTTGTTTTCAGGCTGGCCTTGACTCATTCTCTCAAAGCAGCACCAATTCTCTTTACCATCCACATGTCCACATGCACCCGTACTCCAAAATCCACACTTATTTTGGGGTCTGCCCCAAAATTATTCCCCCACGGTCTCTCCAATGAGCAGGGTACAAAGAAGGAAATAGGATTTTGCCAAGGCACAGCAATTCTGGCCCTCTGCTCTTTGCTGTTTCTCAGCTGGATGTCACTTCAGATTACCAGCTCCTGCCCAAAGTGCAACACAAACCCAACAGACCGATTCTGGACTTTTTTTTTTTTTTTTCATAATTCTCCATGCACTGACACTGGATAAATAAGACAGGTAATGTTCTAATATAGTTACAGTGACATAAATCGGGAAAAATTAATCTTTCTTCTTCACTAGCAATCAAATCCCATTCTGAGCTGCAAAAAGCCTTTAGGGTAAACACTTGAAGGCTGAAGGATGAGTTAAGGGTGTAAAATTTGGCTAAGTAATGAGTAAATAGGTGCATAAACTGCATATAAATGTTTGATGAACGAGCTGAAGTAGGGAAAAACTATGTAGGGTAACGTAAGGGAGGACAGCTTAAAGGGAAATATCTCCTTGACAGTGAGATATTAGATTGTGAAATTAGGTTATAATATCAGATTGTCTCTCAAAGGAGGAAAAAAAAATAAATTATCATTTAGGTAACTTAAGATACGGTTGGAGAAAATAGGAGAAAAAAGGATGCAGGAAATATCCCAGGATTTGAGGGAACAATCTGGAAAATAAATGGTGGCAGAGTCCTGTCTCTGGTTTCAGTTTTCCTACCATGGACACCAAGGGGATGATACATCTACATTTAAAATATATAATTTATACAATAATCTATATATTCAAATTGTAAAAACAACTCTGTGAAGCTGGATGTTTTTTGTCTCAAGCCAAGGTTATTGAGATTCCAAGTACAACAGACCTCATTCTCCTCACAGGAATAAGAATATTTCGAGGCCAATTTGCATTTCATAGCCAGGGGCATCATTTGCAGGTGACTGAACAATCAATTAAAACAGCTCAGGTAGGTTTTTCTGTACAGTTTTGGGTGGGTTTTTTTTCCTAGAACCAGGTCATTGCTGCTCATTCACATGGTTTGGGGCATTTTAGACATTAATAACACCGAGTTCTCCTCAAGATTCCTGGTGCTGACGTATGGATTTACATTTTATTTTCCCCAAGCTGGTGGGGGACTGAACCTACCCCTGGACATTGATCAGCCTCAGCAGGGTTATGGATCTGTGCTGCTGCAATTGCTCCTAACTTCACTAATTAAAATTTATAAACTCAGTGCAGGCCAGAAAGCCTTCACTGAAAGCATCAGTGGTGTCCATAGTCTTGACTTTGGATAAAATAAAACCCAAGGCTTTGAGGGTAGGGAAGAAAGTGGAGCAGTTTGCCCAGAAAGGGCAGGGATGCCCAAATCCTGGAAATATTCAAGGCCAGGTTGGACAGGGCTTGGAGCAAACTGGGATAGTGGGAAGAGTCCCTGCCCATGGAGGGAGGGGAATGGGATGGGGTTTAATATTGCCTTCCAACCCAAACTACTCCAGGATTCTGAGGCAGTGAACAGAATGAATTTGGAAGTCTGAGCAGATTTTGGGATAACTCTTTACCTTGCACTGGTTCAAGAGCAATCAGATCTTGGTCCACATATTTTTTAAATTTTTTTTTTTACATTTTCTCTTCAGTTTTGTGTTTTGATCAAGTCCAGCCTCATTCCAGAAACATTGTCAGCCTTCGGAATTTTGTAATGCAGACACTCTGCTTTATCAATTTGAATTTAATAATTAAAGCACTGCCCTTGAATTTACGAAATATAAACATTTAAAGCCTCATTATTTAATTATGCCATCTATTGCTCTGGTAAAGGAATCAAGGCAATCATTGGCCACTCAGATTTGGAACGACATGTCAAAAACGACTCCTTTCACAGTTCATGAGGGAAAAAAAGTTGGAACCGAGAACATTTTTGCAAATCAAACATCTCAGTTAAAAATGTCACTCTGTATCAACTGATACATTTTATACTGGATCTGACAAGTTTAAGTAAGATTTGTATGTCTGTTGAGTCATGTTTGAAACCCAAATCAATTTGGAAGCAGCAAAAAATTCAATTGCTGTCCTTTGCAGAATGTCAGAGTATCACCCTTCTGCAACCGAGCTGCCAAAAAAAATAAGGGAGAAAAGGTAAAGAAATGGAAATTGCGAATGGTCCATAGCTTTTTATTTATTTTTTTTTTTACATGACAGGATAAGTGAGAATGGCTTCAAACCAAAAGAGAGCAGGGTTAGATGGGAGATTTGGAAGAAATTGTTCCCTGTGAGGGTGGGGAGGGTCTGGCACAAGGTGACCATCCCTGGAAGTGTCCAAGGCCACGGGCAGGGAAAGGGCTTGGAGCACTCTGGAGAGTGGGAGATGTCCCTGGCTGTGGCAGGGGAGTGATTATTTATTTTGATTATGGGGTGTTTTTCTGCTTAAAATGCATAATTCATTATTTTTTTAAATTTCTACAGTATCTACGTTTGTGTCCTCATAACAGCTTCATGAACTTCAACTGAGCACACAAATACAGGAGGAAAACAGGTCATGAAAAAGGAAAAAAAGCCTGTGAAACTACTTAAAATTTGAGTAAATCTAAATGAGGGCTGAAGACCTGAATGCATTTCACAACGTCTGTCCACCAGGATATGGACAAGCTCATCAGAAACATGAAACCAGGTGAAAGAAATCCTGGCTGGGGGTTGGACGGAGACCTTTAATATCCCCTCCAACCCAAACCACTCCACTGTTGTTGTAGGACATGAAAGAAAGGTGAGAGACTCCAAATATTTCAGAAGGCAAAGAGCATAGAAAAAGAAGTTTTATTGTCTAACTTTTACTACCTTTTATAAGGTGTTCCCATACAGACTGACCATGGTTGGTGAATAGGAACGACACCTCTTTGATCCCACTGGTTAAACCAGAGAAACAGCAAAACACCACTTGGAGGAAGATTGTTTTGAGAAAGGAGAGTTGTTGGCCAAGATTGTTTTGAGAAGAAGCTTTCTTGAGAAATTTGTCCTTGGGAAAAAGTCAGCAGCTGCCAGCAGGCTGAAATCCCTCAGACTCAGAAATATCAGGGCCACACTCCATGATCCCATGATTTGAATTTTCAGATGAAAAGAATTTGGCCTGTTTCTCCAGACCCACTGCATGACTTCTAAAGGTTCCAAGAGCTGCCCTGTGTGTCATGGGCTCAGGTTCCCAGCTCAAAGCAAACCTCACCTCTCCACATTTTCCGTGCTCCAAGCACTTGTGGAGCTCTGCAGAGTGAGAACCAGCAGTGCTCTGAGGTGTCCCAGGCAGCTCCACCTCAGCCTGGAGCAGGGAGGGAGGAGGAAACCTTTGGAGGTGAAGTCTCTATAATTAATTTTCTGTGTGTGCACTTTACCCACACAGTCGATTTGTCATCAGAGGGGATAATTCACTCTCCTCTCCACAGACTTCTGAGCAGCCAAGGAAAAGGGCTGCATAATGGGCAATCCTGAGGAGAGGACAGAAAAATCAGCACTGCTGCAAACCCTCCCCTCACTCCCCTTTCTTCCAGCTGGGCTCAAAGAGACCTTCTCATTAAAGCCAGGAGAAAACCACACACGATTTGAAACCTCAGTCTGACCTCTTGTTTCTGAAGGGTTTGTTATAAATGCATATTATATAGTATATTAACATGGCTCCTATACGTATAATTGTGCTGCATTATGTTTTATGAATAAGAGTTTAGAAGAGTAAGAAATGTCTATTTTTTTATTAAACCAGAGGGTTAAGACTGGGTTTTTTTAATCTCTTCTTTATAATGTCTAAACCACCAAGCCAGAAGTTATGGGAGGGGAGGTCACCTTGTGATCCTTCACAAAAAACCTGTGAACTTTCTGTTTTCTCATCCAAATGAAAAGAACCAGAAAACCTCAGAAGCAAATTTACACCCATGTTACCAGAATGAGTGGAGCCCCCCACAAAATAAATCTGTTAGGTAAGATAATCAAGGATACTTAGATCAAAAAAATAATGTTTGATTGACATCTATTGAATATTCAACACAGCACTCCTTAAAGACAGAAGTCCTAAAAGGATGAGGTGGGCTATGGGCAGACCTTGTGCCAAGCCCTCTTGGTCAAGAGGCTTCACTTATTTTGCCTCCTAATTTGCCTATTTTTTTTATTTTTTATTAAACTTAAAAACTTTTAAAATAAAAGAGAGTGGAACTCGTTTTTCACAGGTCGATGGCCTAAACCTCTGGGTCAGAAGTTCCCTTTCAGGTGGCCTTCGTGGCTCCCTCACAGCAGCTCCTCCTGCTCTGCTAGACACCCTGGCCTTCCCTTTGAACAAAAAACCACACAAAAGGGAAAGGATGAAACCAACTCGAGCAAAAGAAACACTCCAGGATCACGGAGCATCGGCAAAACTCCCAGACTCAAAACATTTTTAACCCTCTCCCTGCAGGGGAGATTTAGTCCTTGGAATGGATTTTGTATCCCCAGGTGGATAAACCCGTGCTGGAACAAAGAGAAAAGCCGCCAAAATCCCACATCAGGATTTGTTAAGGGCAGCTTGGCAAGGTTTGGGTATCTAAATCAGGAGGGGACTGACCTTGGAAAGGAAGGTTTGCTACAAGTGCTGCTGGAGGAGCCTCTTCGTATCTGTTCAGCTTTATTGCATCAGCCAGGTGACAAAGTTTGGGGGAAAAAAAGGCAAAATTTAAGTGTCAAGTACAGTATTAAAAGTGAGGTAATTTTGAACGTGGAAGCATCTCAGAACATACAGGGAAAATAAAAGTGTTATGAATAAAACTCTTAGTAATAACCTTTAAGCATAATAAGAGGGTTAGTGAGTCGTTGTGGGGATATAGACATTGGAGTGCCTCCTAAAATGAATCCATTTTAAGAGCACAGGCTTCTGGAAACGTTCAGAAATCACATTTTGCATCTTACTCCTCAATAATGCTCAAATCTGAGCATAATAACCCAGCTCCCAGTGCTGTTTTCTCCCTGCTGCTGCCTTTCCATTTTACAGCCCCAGTTAAGCGCCATTCCTTGGAGCTGAATGGAGCTTGATGCCTCCTCTGCAGAGATTATTTTCACAGCAATGATCCACATTTTTTCATTTGCAACATCATTCTTGATGAGGGAATATAACTAAAAAAAAAATAGCATATGTGAAGGGGCATTTTAGTTTTTCGTCTATTTGTTTGCTTTTAATTTCTCAGATGTTTGTCAGGAGGGAAGATTGCTGAGGGGGAACAGGTTTTCCCTGTCATCTTGGGGGTTTGAATGGGGTTAGTTTGAGTTCTGCAATTTTCACCCCATCCTTCGAATCATCACAGCCATAATTTGATGTCTGCAGTCACTCTGCTTTATTTTTACCTCATATGACTTAAATTGGAGGGACTACCAAATTTGGGTCCAGTGCTGTCAGAAGAACAAACATTGGCATCACCCAAGAAGGGTGAAAGGTCCTTTTAAACCAACAGGAGTCTTGTTCTGAGTTAATATTAGGACTTAAAACTAAATCTTGTCCTTTTAGGGCTTTTATTGAAAAGGAAGAGACCATTCAGAGAGAAAACGAGCCCGAGATCAACCAAATAAATCTATCAGGAGGAGAAGTTATTGGGGTTGTGGAGCGTGTAAGCACTCAGTGAAAGTTTTCCCATCTCCTTGAACGCTGACCTTGGAAATTCCACGGAACCATCTGCCCCTGGAATCTGCATAATCTCGGAATCAGGGAATATGAATTTCCTAAGGGCTGGATTCATGGGGGAAGCAGAGCCGGAGAAGCATGACCAACAATTTCCCAGCCTGGAAATCTCTGGAGTTATCAGCACAGATAGCAAAGGGGAGGCTTTATGATGTGCAGGGCAGAGCTGATTACAAAATTCACTTTAAATGGATGCTAAAACAGGGAGAGATGGAGCTTGGCTGGCACTCAAAATTTAAATAGAGCATAAAAAGCTGTTACTTTATTATTTCACGAGGAACTAAAGGAAAGTAATCAAGAATACTTGTATACAACTTATTGTAGTAAAAAAAAAAGAGAGGGACTGTAATTCAGATTTTGGAATCCAGCAGCTTTATGAACTAAAGCAGCAATAAATCCAAAAATAACAAAATGAAATAGAATTTAGGAAGCTATTTAAGGACAATTTGAATTAAACAGTGTATTAGTGAGCATTTGAGTGAATCTATGTATTTTTATATCACTCCAGCTCTTGGTTGGGTACAAACAGCAGGATAAAATAGGAAAGTTAAACTCCTGGAAATCACAATTACTGCATTTTATAACGGCAATTTATATTTACAGTGTTCACTGCTCAAAGCTGAAATTGTAGCAGCTCTGTCTCCTTCAAACCTGTTTATTCCAAGACACGTTTCCTGAAGGTTTACCCTGAGTCTGCCATAAATACATCCCACATGGACAGCCCCAAGGCTTCCTCAGGACACAGAGTTTTCTCCAGATTCAAGGGGATATTTTACATCCCTACTTGGGGTTAAATCCAAAGCAGGGATGTTTTTTTTATTCGAGTTATTATCTGTGATTTCACAGAAGAGCAGAGAGGTGTGGAGTGGGTCAATGAAACGTTCCTCCTGGAGGAATGTATGAGCTGGGATCTCAGATTTCCTGGACCTTTAATCCCCACAAAGAGGTGGATAGAGAAAATTTCCATGGAATTAGGGTGTTGATCACACATTAGAGAGAGAGAGAGGGCAGGGGGAAGGAACACAGGGAAGGACAAAGCAGAGGGAGAGGGAATTTCAGTGTGCTCTGAACACCCTGTCAGCAACACCAGCACTGTTAGTTCTCAAAGTGATCATAGAATCAAAATTAAATTAAATTAAAGTTGGAAAAGACCTCCAAGATCAAGTCCAACCTTTGACTGATCACCACCCTGCCCTAAACAAGACTGAAAAGTTGCAACCTCTTGAACATTCCCAGAGATGGGAACTCCATCACTCCCCTGGACAGCCTGTTCCAAAGATCAACCACTCTTCCAGTGCAAAAAACTCTTCCAAATATCCAGCCTGAACCTCCCCTGACACAATTCCCATTTCCCATTGTCCAGTGGCTGATTTACTGGGAGAAGAGGCTGAGCCCTTCCTCACCACGACCTCCTTTCAGGGAGATCATCGCAGAAGTTTTATAGAATTTCTTTTTTAATTAGCAAATAAAAATTCGTGATGTTTACCTTAAAGCATCAAGCTTTTCTCTTCCACAAGAACAGAAAGATTAACCAGAGCAGATATTGAACTAAAACTGCAGAATGCCTTTAAGGAAAAGCTGTGTGCCCATCTGACCTCACGTCAGAGGTGAGTTGGACCAGGAATGGTTGATCAAAGGTACCAGCTTTACAAAAGCAGCACCTCAAAGCCAGGAGGTCTCAGGGAGGTTTTCCTCACCTGAGATTTAGGAGGTTTAAAGTCCTTGGCCCTCTAAAAGCCCCGAGTCGCATTGGTGTAAAAAAGCAGAGTCCTCAAGGTTTGTTTTCAGGTTTCTCGTGTTGTTTATTATCTGATATCTCAGAATTTTCTCTGCTCCCAGCCGAGGTCCGGACAGCAGCTGGGACACGAGGTGACTGCCCACGATGGGATGTTCCCTAACACTTATACAGATAACTACGTTATTTACTATTTTGTACCAATATCTAGTGCCCACACTAAAGGTGTCATTTCTACTTTTCCCAATGCACTCTGACTACTTTGTGCCATCACCACCCCAAAAGATGGAGGACGAGGAAGAAGGAGAAGTACATGAGGTACCACCCAAATTCCACCATCTTGTCCCCATTTACTTCTATTCTATAAACTCTAAAGCTACTGAATTCTGTATTGTCTACTGTCCTAAACTACTATTTTCACATCCCGGTGGTTTGTAATTCCTTTCTCAGTGTTGGAAGCCTCTCCCATGGACTAAAATCAAACCCAGTGTTTTCCTGGGCTCTGTGCCAAGGTCTCTGAGCCCCCTGGACCAGCTCCACACCCCCCTGTCCAGGGCTCAAATTCCCTTCCTCGGGTCCCAGGCCATCCAAGGAGATGTCCTGGACTCCAACAGGAGGGAAGCACTCTTCCACTGCCACGTTTTAACTGGAAAACTTCCCTGAGATAAACAGGAGCGGAGAGAGGGGAGGATCAGGATGTCTTGCACCTCTGGCAGCCACTTCAGTCAGCGGAGGGAAGGTGTGAGACATCAAAGGAACTCTCCTCTGGTGGCACCTCGTTTGACATCTGTAATTAGTGTCTGGAGGTGCCGGGAGTGAGCACTCCCAGCTGCAGCCTTTGTGACAGACAATAAAGAGCCACGGAGATGCTTCTGCTCAGCTTTGATGTACTCTGGGTTTTCAAAGCAAACACGAGTGTTAAATACAGCGCTAGCTAGGAACAGACTGGAGAGAGGGAGGCCAAGAGGAGCTGAGGCTGGAGACAAAGGACTGAAGGACTGTAAGACAGGCTGAGGAGTTTCTTTTCTTTTTTCTTTTTTCTTTTTTTTTTCTTTTCTTTCTTTTTTCTTTTCTTTTTTTCTTCTTTTTTCTCTTTTCTTTTTTTCTTTTCTGTTTTCTTTTCTTTCTTTTCTTTCTTTTCTTTCTTTTCTTTTTTCTTTTTTTTCTTTCTTCTTTTTTCTTTTTCTTCTTTTTTCTCTTTTTCTTTTTTCTTTCTTCTTTTTTCTTTTTTTCTTTTTCTTTTTTCTTTTCTTTTTTTTCTTTTATTCTTTTTTCCTTTTTATCCTTTCCCCCTCTTTTTTTCTTTTTTTCTTTTTTTTCCCTTTTTTTTCTTTTCTTTTTCTTTTTCTTTTTCTTTTTCTTTTTCTTTTTCTTTTTATTTTTATTTTTATTTTTATTTTTATTTTTATTTTTATTTTTATTTTCCCGTCCCTCTCTCAGCCCTTATTAACCTGTTCCTGCCTCCTGGATCAGCCACATCCCCTCTGGTTCTGGTGGTTTCCCATATCCCTGATCATCCTGAGGCAGCTCTGCTCCTTCCCAAAGGGACTGGGATGAAGGCTCCAGGCTGGGAGTCCTTCCTACACCTCCCTTTCCCAGAAGGATCAATGCTGATCCCTCCCAGCACAGTCAGGACCTCTCTCTCTGTGGGGCTTTGACAGGAGTGACACTGAAAGGAGCAAGCAGCATCACCCAAAACACTTCTCTGGCTTCTAGATCAGATCATGGGACTGGCTGAAACCACAGTGACAGCAAATGTTTGTCACACACAACCAAGAAAAAAAAGAGCCCTACAGAACCCACAGAGAAGCCAACAGTTGTCAGATTAATTTCTCTCCCATTCCTCGGCCAGACGCTGTCTTAGAACAATTCAAGGGCCACCAGGGGCATCAGCTCGTGCTCTTTTCTCCAGCAAATTTGTGTTTCATGCCCAGAGTTAGCTGGCCTAAAGATTTGGAAGTAAAAAATTACATGAAGCTTCTTCAGTTTGTTATTTTCTCAGAAAGATTATTCCCTGAGACTATTAAAGGTCTGTCCTTCTCTACTTGCTGAGCTGCAAGAAAATAGAAATGGGAGGAAGGAGGGGAAAAAAATGAAATAAGAACAAAAATTTAAGATGAATATAGCAGGAGAAACTTCTATTTCCTAACAGACAGATACAATAAACTTTGAAACAACAAATTGGTCAAGACACCAGAAATAAACTAGAGAGAACTCCCTGGCAGGAGATGAACTTGTAGCTTTCATCCATCCCAAACTTTAGATTGCAGCAAGAGATGGAGAAGAGGGTATGGATATCAAAGGAAATTGCCTTAGGGAATTCAGGCTCACTACTGGCTCTCTGTCCTCAGGGATGTGGTTATGAAATAAAAAACACCTCCTCGAGGTGCCATAATGGCAAAATGAAAGAGAAATTCCTGTTTGGGAGATAATGTTTGTGAAGGGGGGAGACAATAACAGAATAAATTCGGGTTTTCCCAGCTAGAAACAGCTCTGCTGTGACTGGGCCAGCAGGAGCAGGGGACAAGCAAGAAATCTTCATTAAAGGATTAATTGGCAGCTTTCAGCAGCACAGGGCTCCCATCAGTGGGAAGAGAGAGATTTCTTAAAAAGCAACTTTACCCTCGTGGTGTCCCAGTGGCTTCAGAAAGGAAATTGAGGCTTCTTGAAAGAGAAAGATTCTCTCTAAGTGCCACTATATCCATTTATATCTGTTTATATCCATTTATATCCATTTATATCCATTTATATCCATTTATATCCATTTATATCTATTTATCCATTTCTGTGGAAGGGTCATCACTAGAATATAGGGATATTTATTTTATACAGAATATCAAAACAAGGCGATTTCTAAGAGCTTACCTGGTGGAAAAATAAAAAAGGAGCACATTTTTTTCTGGAAGGGAAAAGCAGTGTTAATGTTCATCCTGAAATATGCTGGTGCTTGGAGCAATGCAGGAAATCACTGTGGAGATGTTCTGAGCATCTTTGGGGTGCTCTGTTTTCCGTCTCTGCCCCAGAGTTCATTTGTACACCCTGGGGACAGATCTACATCAGGGATGACACGAGTTTTCCCAGATTTCCAATAAAGTCTCACAACACCAACACCTTTACAACAGCCAGGCCTCCTTGCTGTGCCAGCATATTTTTCCATGTCTGTGCTCCCGGGGAAACAGATCCTGAAGTGAATGAACAGCAGGAACAAAAAAAGAAGGAAAAAAAAAAAAAAAAAAAAAAAAAAAAAAAAAAAAAAAAAAAAAAAAAAAAAAAAAAACACAAGAAAAATACTGCTTTCCCTCTGAATCCACCAATTTTAAGGAACAGGCCACCCACAGAGGTGGTGCAGACAACAGGAGCTTCAAATGGAATTTCCCAAAGCCAGAAACCTCAAAGTTAAAGAACTCACCGGGGAGAAAATGTATTTTTAGCACTTTACAGATGGATCATTTTATTTAGAATATCCCTTTCCGAAACATCACCGAGATTTCTCCTAAGAAGTGAAGTCACTTGGGCATCCAGGGAATTTCACATCAATGAAACAACTCATGCCTCTCCTGCAACTTTCATGACTACAACTATCTCCTTTTCCCCTTCTTCTTGATTCCTTTCTGCTCCTCCAGCCACCTCGGCTCTATCATTGCTTAAGCAAGAAGGAAAAAATGAAGATTTCTGAGGTCTGAGCTCCACAAACTACTCCTCCTTCTCCTGCTCCCCCAATATTCCTGCTACTGGCATCTCCACTCCTCAGAATATTTTTTGGATGAAATCCAAGAGTCAAGCGTGTCAACTTTCTAGAGGGCAGGGTTAGATGGGATATTGGGATGGAATTCTTGGCTCTGATGATGGGCAGGCCCTGGAATAGAATTCCCAGAGCAGCTGTGGCTGCCCCTGGATCCCTGGGAGTGTCCAAGGCCAGGTTGGACAGGGCTTGGAGCAGCCTGGGGCAGTAGGAGGTGTCCCTGCCCATGTCAGGGATGGGATGGATGGGATTTAAGGTCCTTTCCAACCCAAACCATTCCATGACCCTGCTGAGACCCCATGGGTTGAGCTTGGATTGATCTCTCACTTGATCCCATCTCACCGCTTCCCATGAGAGTCCCTCAATTCCCTTTCCACACACACTGGAGTGAAGGAGAGGACAGAAGGCTGATGTGAGCTTTGGGGACACTTTCCCAGAGCTGAGAACTTCTCCAGCAGCACAAACCCCTCCCACAGCCCCACCTGAGCAGGGTCCCCCCACGAGGACACAGAGCTGCTGACAGCCCCGGCCTCCAGGTGACTGGTTTGGTTTTAGACTCCCTTATGCAGACCCAGAGCCGATTTTTAAGCTCAGAATTCCTCCCGACACCAAATCTCCTGGTTTCCATGCCCACAAGGATTAATCTGCAGCTCATATTCCAGGGGCTCATTCTGTGCCCCAGTTTGATGAGTTTTACACGTCCCCAGATGGAAGCAGGGGCTGAAACCCAATGGCTTTTTCCATCCTGTTGCCTGTGAAGCTGAACTTTTCCATGAACACAATCCCAAATGGAAATCCCGTATTTTAAGGTGATGTACATTTGTATAAATAGGGAAATACTAAAAGCAAATTTATTCAGAAGGTTAAAATCCTGCTTTTAGCAGCCAGAGGTAATCAGTTTGTCGTTCCACAAAAAGCCAATGTGCCTGGAATGAAGCAGCTATTCCATCCCTTGCTTTTCCCATATTAAAAAAACCATTCTGGGATCATGCATGAAGGCTCCTGGTACAAGTGATGGGATTCTTCCAGGCATTACACGGCATTTCAAGAAGCATTAAACTCTTACCCTCCCATTTTTACTTCTTACATGTTTCATCAAAATCCTGATTTAGAGTGAAGCCGTGAACAACGGGGTTCTAACAAAAGGAACTTTTCAAAAAGAGGTGCTGAAAAACCCAAAGGATGAGATATAAACCACAAAAAAGGTGAAATATTGATTGCAGTTAAAAAATGTGGAGCAATGAGGCAGTAATTTACAATTAAATACCACATTTAGCATGCTGGGTGTTTGGAATACAACTCAATAATATAATTCATTAATAAGTCAATAATATAAAAACCAATATCCCAGGGAAATTAATGTTAATATTTAGCCTGTTTATTAATGGCTAAAAATGAAGCTGCTATAAATTTGCGCTGGGGTAGTCAGTAATGATGCATTACTCTTATTATTTCCCATTTAAAAATTCATATTTTTGTGCATTGTACCTGAAGTTCCCAGAGGTACAGTTTTGTCCTCAAATGTATGGGTAGAAATTTCTGGCAAAATGAACCAAACTAAACAAATAACCAAGGAAAGCCACCAATCTTTGCTGTGCTCTGAATTCACACTCTGCACTGATTTGTTTTAGGAGGAAATTATTTCCAGAGCTGTTCATCATTTCCATGTGAACCAATTATTCAAAATAATTCTGTTTCTGCTCCCTCCTCCCAAAGCCTCACTGGGCCCGAACTGGGGATGAAACTCCCAAAAAGTCCTTTGGAAATCATTTTATTAAAGGGTTTAAATTTCTGTTCCCGTTTTATACCCTCACAACTGTCAAAAAGAGATTTTACTCATGGCTGGAATCAGTCCAGGGCTGTTTTATGTCACAGAACGGGAATCATGAAGGTTGGAAAAGCCCTCTAAGATCATCAAGTGAATCAGAGCTGCCAAGGCCACCCGTGTCCCCAAGAGCCACATTTCCACAGCTTTTAAAGCCCTCCAGAGATGGGGACTCCATCCCTGCTCTGGGCAGCTGTGCCAGGGCTTGAGAATTTTTCCTGAAAGAAATTCCTGCAGGATTTTTTTTTTTTCCCCTGAAATTCAATCTAAACCTCTCCACGTGGGGATCTTTGCTTCCACAGCTTTGTGGCAGCTGCGAAATTTGTGGAGTTTGGTGTGGAATCTGTGTTTTGGTCTGAGAGGAGCAACTGTTGAGTTTTGTAGTCACTTCCCAGCCCTGTTTCTCCTTGTGGATGTTTCACATCCCATTTTCCTGCAGCTCTCCCTGCCCACTCCCATCCAACTGCAAACACATTGACTCATTCATCCCAGCTGAGGGCTGAGAGAAATCCTGTAAAAAATCCCACTGATGTAAAGGCTGAAAATGGGGGAAAATTCACACCCAAAGGACTTTTCTGACCACGGGATGAAAATTATTTGAAAGGTACAATTACACTCTCATTAATACTGAAATGATTCTTGAGGCAAACAAAGATTTTTTTGTCTGTTGGAGAGTAATGGATATTTTGAGGGGGCAGGGAAGAATAATTTGGATTTAGTTTTTCTACACCTGATGTTTCAATTTTTGCCAAATTATGAACTTCTCGTGGTTTATTCTAATTTTTCCCTAAATTTTGGAGATGAATTGTCCTCTTCAGCTCCTGAAAGGTACAGTGGGAATTAAAACACAAATGTAGAGCTGAAGGAAATATTCCATGGCACCAGAAAGGGATCCACTGCAAATTTCAAGGTAGCCTTTGTGTCTATTTAATAAACGGGAATTTCAGGAAAACTCCTCTTTGAACCAAGCAGGGTGATCTCCTCTCCTCCCATTCCTTGTCTGCATCAGATTAGGGACTGCCACAAACAATTTTGTATAAAATAATAGTTGAATTTTACACCCTGGGCATTTTGGAATAGGAAGGATGCAAATGCTCACTCCCTGGGTTATCCCTGCTTTGAGTTTGCTCCAGATCCCCTCGTGCCCTTCAGCTGAGACAGGTGAAAACCAGGCATGAGGCTGCCCTGACACATTTCCTGCGCCTCCTGGGAATTAAAAATCTTTCCTATTCCATTGCTGGTTTACATTTTGTGCTGCTGCAAATTAATTCCTCAGGCAGGAACTGAAATGGAACCTGAAAGGAGAATTTTTTGGCCTCTGGACTGATTCATTCCATCAAAACATAAAAACCACGGGCTGCAGCTAGCAAGGGAAATACCTGTATCACCAAAATGACAAGTTTTCCACAGTATGAGATTCTGGGTGCAAAATTCGCAGAGTGGAGTAAATCCTAAATTGAATTTAGTACAGAGGCATTAAGTTCAATAAAAGCTGCCAAGAGAACTTTTCCCATTATTGTGTTGTGTCCTGAAATTACATGGAATGAATAAATACAAGGACATAAAGAACTACAATCTAAAAGATAATATCAACTGAAAGCCTGGCTTATTTTGCTTGATCCAACATGAAATTTGAAGAGCTGATTGGAAAGATAAACACAACTAATTATTTCAGCCACTGGGAATGAAAACCTCAACTTTGCATTCATCCCAAGCTTCTTCCTGCCCTAATCCTCTCCCCTCCAGTCTTTTCTTCCCAAGTCAAGATTTTCATGGGTATCCAAGTATTCCCAGATCCAGGTCAGATGAAAGAGGTTTTCATGGATATCCAGTTATTCCCAGAGCCAGGTCCTGTGGGACAGAGGCCTCGTGGTGCCAGGGTTGAGCAGAACAAAGGAATGTGGAGCAAAGGAGCACAAAATTTGGGGAACATTGGGATTGTTGAGCCAAGACAACACATGTAGGGAAGAGAAAGCTCCCAAGGAATTCTTTTAGGTGTGTGTGTGGGGTCACAGCAACCTCAAAACACAAACCAACAAACAGAAGAGGAAACCAAAGGACCTTGATTGATGTATGGCAGCTCTCATTTTGTCACAGCGCAACAATTTCTTGCCTCTTTCTGAGAAACGGTTCCAAAGAAAGAAAAATACATGCAATAAATGTCCCGAAAAGAAAAAATTATTTGTTTTAACACGAGTTTCTCGGAGTTTCAAACCACTGGCCTCAGTCAGCCCAGAATTACTGACCTACAGGTGATTCCTTTGCCTTGGCCATGGCACCTCGGGCTCACCCTGTGGGTGCAGCAGCTTCACCCCTCTGCCAGGAAAGCCACATCTGCCTCTCCTTTGCCCACAAGGTGCTGCCTTTGGTATTTCTGCAAGTGCCTGGGCTGAGCCCCCACATTCTCCACCAGTTTCTGCAGCAGAATTCCCAATTCCCATGAGTTCAAATTCCGCTTTCACGGCCTCTGTTCAAACAAACTCTTCAGATTATTCCACTGCAACTCCATCCCTCACCTCCCTTCTGCACAGAGGGAAGAAGTTAGAGCCCAATCTTTCCACTTTTATTGCCACAAACCCTTTTTTCCTTTGCTGAGAGTGTCACTCCAGCCGTCCCAGCTCCCTGCAGTTGGCAATATCCATCTTTTTCAACCAGGGCATCCAATAATTTGTACAGGGCACGGCTCCTGTGCAAATGTCCAAGCACAGCTCCAAAGATAATGATGTTTTCCTCCTGCCTTTTCTCACCTGGGGTGAAGGTGAGTATGTAAACCAGATGTTTCAGGCAAAAAAAAAAAGCAAATTCCTAAACTCATGACCCAGCCAAAACCCCTTCTGGGTGTCTCAGGAGCTGGAGGAACATCCTGCATGATTTATAGCAGCACAAGAAACAGAACATCAGACAAGAGGGTCCTGCTCATTTAACATTCTCATTATTTATTAATACCTATGCAAGGTTCACAAGTGTTTCTCCATCTACTCAAAATAATAACTCTAACTGCTCCTTTTTTTAATTTTTTTTTTTTTTTTTTTTTACTTCAGACATGCACTGAAATTCAGTTTGGTTTTGGGAACTGAGGAGGGGAGAAGGCAAACAGACAAACAGGCATTTTTAATATGTTATTTATGCAAACACATCGGGCTGAGCAATCGATCCTCTGCTCCCAGAAAATGCCTGATTGTTGCTGTAAGAATGGAGGGGAAATGCTGGGAAATTCTCCTTTGTCCTTCTCTCACCTACAAGTCAAAGCATCAGCTGTTTAAAGCTGTTGGCTTTGCTCCACCAAAGGAATGATCTCTGGTGTTCCTGAGCCTTGCTGAAATAAAAGGGATTTCTCCATGGAAATGTTTGGAGAACACACTTCAGTGCAAGGAAAAACACTGTCTGTTAAAGGGTTGGGGAAATCTCTTCCAGGGTGCCCTGGGATCAGAAGGAAAAGGATAAAAATCCTCTCAGTCCTTCCTTTCCCACAGAGGAAAGTAGGGAAGTATCAGTGTCAAGGACAGAAAATTCAACACGAGCCCTGCAGGCTCTGATTTGTGCTTGGCCAAAAGTTCTTTCCTTTTTTTTTTTTTTTTTTTTTTTTTTTTTTTTTTTTTTTTTTTTTTTTTCCCCTAGCACAGCTCTGTCTCTTGTTTAGGCCACTTAGAGAACTTGATTCTTTATTTTCAGGACTTTCTTTAAAGAATGGAAGAAATTTTCAGCAATAATATCAAATTGAATTTGGGATTTGAAGAGTTTATCGTTTCACGTCTTAATCATAAGAGATTAAACACACATAAATAACTTGTATTTTACATCACTGGAGATCACTGGGTGAGAAATCGGTTTAGAGGCTAAAAGTTTTAACAAACTGTGGTGGCCACCACCCGATGTGTCCAGGGGAGTTCATGGATTTACACTAAAGCACAAATTGGTCCTGAAGAATAATTTTTTATGGTTGCCATCACTTACCTACAAAATTGTTTTTTGAAGATTATACAGATATGTGCAATCAAAAGGGCAGGTGGCCAGGAAAGAAATCTGTGGCAATAACAATAGATGCAATTTAAAAATGTATAATTGTATAATTATAATAATAAATATTATTTGTACTCCGTAGGAAAAACAACTCCACCCCAGCAGTGGATAGAACCCAATTAACACAGAAACTGAGTTGAAAAAAAAGATTCTAAAGGAAAATAAAAGTTTCCAAGTGATAAGAAGCTCTTACTTAATAGAAACCCTGAGTCTTGCATGCTGAAGGGAAGGCAAGGACTGTGTTGGTGGTGCCAGAGGACAAGCAGAGGTTGTCATTGATTTCCTCCTCCACGCCCATTACAGAAATTGCACCCCCAGGTAGAGCTTGTCCATCCTGATCTCCAACTGAAGGGGACTCTGAAAGGTTTAATAAGCCTTGATCTAATTCTGATGATGTGTTCTGATACTCACAAAGGTCCAATTCTTGCCTGGAACATCAAACTCACCAAGGAGAAGTGACCTCCAAGCTGTTCAGACCAGGATGTGGATTTTTTTTTTTTTTTTAATTTCAGAAAATAGTCAGAGACCCAAATGTTAAAAGGGAGTCTTGACAGAAATCAGGGGAGGAATACTGTTTGCCCATTATTTTAATACATTTCTTATTTATTTTGCCTAAAACTTAACTGTATTTAAAGCACTTTTATTCTTTTAGAGCTTCAGGACTGTTCTGCCCACAGAAGACAAGGAATGCACCTTAACTTTCAAGAAACACAAGGCTACAGAGAAGATTCCATCCCTTATTTTCTAGAATGATATCTCAATTCCAGAAGAGATCCAGCCTTGCACAGTTTAGACAATATTCCAGAAATTCTGTCCCTTATCCTCTGATTTCTTATTTTAGTCAAAAGGGGCAGGGAAAAGCTTCCCAATAACCAAACCTCGAGGCTTTAAGTTCTGTTTTCCACCCTTCAGAGGAGACGAAGCGTTGCCTCACTTCTCTGGCTCCAGAAAAGGGATGATGAACTCAATCCAACCATCTTTTTCCAGCTGAGTCCTGGCAGCTGCAACAGCAAAGGTTATTCAGGGAGCACCTAAATAACAATGTGGGACAATAAAATAGTAACAACGTGGGGCAATAAAATTCAGCCTTTTTTTCAGGTGTGTTCCTTCGCCATGGACAGGATGAATGACTGACACATGAAAGGGTCAAAACGTTCCTTTTCATGCAGCTAAATATTTGCCTTCACCCTTTAGGCTCCTCTCCCTCAGCCTGCTGATGTCCTGGATGTGAATTAGGAGCCCTCAGAGCCTCTGGTTTCCCGTCATGTTTTGAGGGCTACAGGAACACAATGAGTAATCCATATTTTAAAGGGGCATTTCAAAGACAATGTGCACGGAACTGGAAAATCCAGAGGAGAGGTTTTGTGCTTTCCTCTGGTTCTGCTGCGTTGTGCCTGACTGTATTCATAGCGATTTTCAAGAGTTTATGAAGCCAGAGAGCACAAAACCAAACAAATTGCATTCAGGGCATCAGTTGTCATCATTCCCAAACCCCCCTGAAAGCCCAGACAGATTTGTTCCCGAGTTCAGGAGCATCACACTCTGCTAAATATAATTCAGTGAGTTGATTTAGCTGGGAGGAGACACCACAATGAAATCCCTTCCACAATTTTTACATCCCTCCCTAAACACGGGGTTGTCTGTGAATGGCAACTCAGAGATTCAGTGGAATAAATCAGATTAATCCCTTTGGAAAGGCAGCTCAAGAGCAAAGACTCTCATTTTTTTGCGTCATGGATATTTTAGAGTTTGGATGGGCAAGGGGCAGGTGAAACTCGACTTGTCATTATTTCACTGTTTCTATTAAGTTTTCAAATCCCCCAAGGTGATGAAAGACTTAGATTTGCTCCATTACACGATATAAACCCTCTGATTCCATCCCCACGCTCCGAGCCCTCCTGGTGGAGTCAGATTCCCAAGGGATCTGCTGGGACACGACAAAACCACCCACATTTTTCATTTTCAATTGCCAATTTGGTTGGCAAAAAGTAGGAGACAAGAGGCCAAGGACAACATCATCTGTGGCAGAAGTTTTAGTGGATATCCATCTCCTTTCCCTTATTCCAAAATCAGGTGGTTCTGAAAAAAGAAACAAAGCCACCAGGAGAAAACTCCATGTGGCAATCAAGTTTTTACAACAGCTGCTCCCTTAGGATAAATACCAGGGATGTGCAAAACGATCCAAAAATTTCACCAGAATTAAAGAATATGCACTCAGCCCAGGCAAAATTATGATCTGAACAAGAGCTGTCACTGAGAAACAAATCAAACCCAGTGTAGGAAATGTAGCTTTTTCTGATGCTGACAGATAAACTTTGGGGTTTGAAACACTTCTAGTCTGCATTTATAAAGAGCACAGTGGCATTTTCCATATTTGCTTCACCAAGTCTCTAGGGAGGGCTCGGGATGGAGCATAAAAACTTTGAGAAGAGGCTGAAAAAAGCAGCTGAAGGCACTGTCAGCTCTCTGTGTCTCAGCAAAGCATTTTTCACTTCAAGTTTAAGCCTGATTTCTTTCAAGGGCCTGATTTCTTAAATGGCCACGTTCAACCCCGACCACTCCAAGAGAAGGCTTTGGAAAAAGCCAATTTTTAAATGCAGCGTGAAAAATTACAGCTCTGAAAGAGCAGAGGACACACAGACACGAGCCAGGACTTATTGATTGTTAGGTCTGGATGCCAGGTAAGCAAAGCCACGCAGAATTGTCCACAAGAGCTGTCAGGGAGACTTCAGAAATCAGGGAATCTCCTTTCCCATTATTGCCAGCTCACCAGAGGAGCAATCCCAGCCCTGGGTTAAAGAGCAGGAATGGGTGGAACAGATCAAAAAAAAGTGATCTCTTTGCTTTCTCATCAAATCAAAATAAACATTAAAAAAAAAGTATGATAAATTGGGTAAAAAATACCCACACCTGCATCAGATATAACCATGGAGAAGCTTGATCCAATGGGGATCTCTCCCAAATGTTCCTCAAGGCTGAGCTGGAGAGTTTAGATTAAATATCAGGAAAAATTTCTCCACTACGAGATTACTCAGGCAGTGGAGCAAGTGGAATTCTCATCCCTGGAATTAATTGTTCAGGATGTGGCTCTTGGAGACAGAGTTTGGTGGTGAATTGAGCCAATGGCTGGACTTGGTTTTAGAGCTCTTTTCCAAACTTTCATGAATTGTATTCCAAAATAATCCTGGTGCAGGTGGAAATCATGGGTCAGGATGTGGAGGCAGCTCCTGGAAGAGATGGAGGAGACCAAAAAATGAGGGAAAAGGAGCCATTGCCTGAGTCTTTGTGGTCTCAAAAATATTTGCTGCTTCAAGATTCAGGTTTTAGGTTTTAGACACTGGGATTCCAAATCTGTTTCCAACCTAACCCAGTGAAATTTCCCACAAGGATCAAGAATTGATCCTCAAATCCATTCTACTTTTGCTGATTCCAAAAATATGGAGCACAACAAGTACAAGAAACTTCCCTTCTTTGTACCACAGACACCACTGAAACAAATTTTTTACTTGTTTTGGATTTCAACAGCTCCTCTCATGGATTCCCAAATTCCCAAATAGTAATTGAGGTATTATTTCCATCCTCTAATTTTAAACCACTTAATCCTTTGTTTGTTTGTTTTTGTTTTTTGTTTTTTTCCCAAGCAGCACTAAAATAGGCAAAAATCCTCATTTGGTTTTGTACCCAGCACTGTCAAATAATTTTTTTTTTCCAAATCCATTAACTCTTTGCTAACCTTAATAATTCTGCCTGTTTTAACTTGGATTTTTCTACCATTTCATGTAATTCCTGTAGATCGAGCCAACAACTTTTCCTGTTTAGTCAAGAAAAGCTGAGTTAATTTATAAAATATGCCTCTTTATTTTTGCCCTGAATAATTTTATAAAATCTGCCTCTTTCTGCTCTGAAATTTTACAGAATCTCCCTCTTTTTGCTCCAAAATCTTATAAAATCTGCTCCTTTTTGCTCCTATTGTTTAGCACTTCCCTCAACTCATTAAAAACCCATTTCAACCCAGTCACCCTGGAACAGAACTGGAGGCTGAGAAACCTCCACCGTGCAGAAAAAATGATCCCCTCAGCCCAAACTTGTTCTGTCTTTCAGCAGTTTTGAAATCAATAATGTTCTTTAACCACTTCTGACACTTTGCAGTGCACAACTGAAAGCTTGGCTGGATACAACAACTAAATGAGGCAGAACAAGAAGAAAAACACATTTTCAAGTGTTCCAAACACGCTTTTGCTCCAGCAAAACACGTTCAAAAAAGATGAGGTTTGTTTTTATAATCTGCCCAAATGGATATTTAAGGAGAGTTGAATCATGTATCAATATTTTCTGTCAGCAATTCATAATAAGTGGATTTAAATATGAAAAATGTGAACTGTTGCTTGAATTTACTTGGTTGTGGTGGTGATTTTCTTCTTATAACTCCTTTTTGTTTGTTTGTTTGGAGGCTTTTCTATAGCTATTCCAATATTTATATTTTTTAACCTTTCCTTCATTATCATCAATGAAAAATACATTAATTACCTGTCCAGGTCAAGCTTAAATTGACTTAAATGTAGCTCTACCTCAGTTCTCTGTGGCTGACACAACATTCCTCATGAATATTCCATGTTTTACCTGGAGATGGATTGAAAATTTGGAGCTGAAAATGAAAAAAAAATGCAGGGAAAGGTACTGTAAAAAGATATAATCCTGATCTGGTGAATGGAGCAGATTCTCTGCTCAGAATTAATGATAATGAGAATAATTAGAATAATGATAGTAGATAAGTAATAAAAATTTTAAAAAAATGAAAAATAGGGGAAATTATTATTACAATTAAATGAAATAATGATAATAATAATAATTGTAAAACAAACAGCATTGGGTCCAAATAAAACCCATCAGCATTTTTTTACAGAGCTTAACTCATGCCATTCACCAAATTAATCCCATTTTCCCTGGTCTCTTGTGGTGCTTCCCAAGGTTGCAGCCTCAAAATCTGTAGGAAAAAACTGCAACACTTTAACCAGCCAAAACCTGTCATTTAGGATGTAAGAGTCCCTATAATTTATTCAGCCATGGAAAGTGCCCATAAAATAAACATGAAATGGAAGAGAGGACAATTTTCCTGTTATTCCTCCATGGGTTCTTGTGGCTTTTTCAACTTTCAGTGTTTCAAAAGAGGCATTTTTCCACCTCAGAGTAGCCAGAAGTTTGGATAAATCCCTTCTGTTTGCTCCTTCTTCCCCAGCTGCTTTAAGGCTAAGACTGAGCTTAATTATCTCTCGAAACACAGGTCAGGCTTTGGGGTGAAAATCTGAAATATCCTATCAAAACTTCCACGCTGTGATTAGAAAGTTCTTCTGAAATTAGGATTTTCACTGAGAATCTTTTCCTCTGAGCCAGCAGATGCTGGAAGTCCTCAAGAGCGGAATTTGATGAAGAAAAGCAGCTTAATTGAAAAGCTGCCTTTGCAAAACGAGCATCACTTCCCAGGCCACGGATATTGCCAAAAGCTTCCAGAGGTAAAATAAAAAACCAGCCTGGAGGCAAACAAAACTCTCTATATTTTTTTACTTAATAGTTGTAAGGTTTTTTTACCACATTCCTCGCGCAGAGGGAAGCGAAATTACTTTCCAGAAGAGAGAAAGGAGTTTACAGCGCAATAAAATCAGATTTAAAAAGCTAAACTAGCAATAGCAGCTGCAAAAAGAAGTTTAACACTGGCACACACCCTCACAAATCCAAGCTGGACAGACAAGGCAAAGCCTTCCAGGAATATTATGGGGTAAGTTCAGCACTTCCACGCCACAGATCCAGCCCTGTAAATCTTGTTTTAATAGAATATTTATGGACTTTGGGTAGGCCCAAACTTTTGTCCGCTCCCTGAACATCAGAACAGATGTTAAGGCTAAATTCCCATCTCACCTGGATTTTATTTTTTATGGGAGAGCAGCAGCCAGGCTTTCCTGCTCTTGGAAAAGGAGGAGAGGAAGAGCTCTGAGATAAGGCAAATTACACGAGATAAAGGCCCGTCAATCAGGGCAGGCAGCGCTGAGCTGGTGAATGACAAACACGAGGTGTGCAGGTCACCACAATCTCAGCACCAGAACCGGCTCAAAAATCGATCAGAAAGTTGCTATGTGGTGGAATATGACAAATCTGGTGAAACTTGGAAATCGAGGGATAATCAGAAAGGAATAGCGAAGGAAGTGCCGGTATCTGAGGTGGGGGTGGGTGTGCTGATAAAACAAGCACTGGATATCAAATTCAGCATCAGAGGCCTCATGGAGCAACTCAGTGTTTGATCAGGAGTGTGGAATCAGAGCACCAGTGGGAAAGATCCAATGTCACCCCAAGTCCACCTGATTTTTATTGTTTGCACTTTATTCTCACGCAGCTTCAAGATAACTGTGTATATTTTTTATAATTTATCTATTTTATTTACATATTTCTCCTCTGGGAGGAGAGAGATGATTGATGGTCATGTTCACCAACGAAATGGAAGAGGTGGCAACCTGTGTAGCCAATCTTTGGTCCTCTTGTCAAAGTGCATATAAAATAGAGTCAGAAAAATGAAATCCAGAACTTTCCTGCTGACCTTTCTGCTGCCTGCTTGTTCTTTCCTGTCCCTAACAGTGATATCCCAACATGGATTAACAGGCTCTGAGTAACCCACAGGATGCTGGGAATTACTGGGAAGTGACGCAGCTGAAATTCACATCACATTTATACTTGGAGAAAACTTTCCCATCCTGCTAGAACACCTTCATTCCCCTCTGGACAGGATTCCCCCTGCACTCTCTTCCCTCAGGAGAATCCCTCAGGAGAATCCCTGTGTTGAGGGTCTCTCCCCTCACAGTCATGACCTCTGTCTAAAGATCACATCAATCCCAACACTTTTTAATGCAATCCCCACAGTTTTTTAGCGCAATTCTCAACAACATGAGTCCCAAAATACGGATTTGTGCAGGTGAGGGAGATCACTGGTGCAGAGGAGCTGATTCCCAGCTGGTTTCCAGCTCCCTGCTCTGCTGCTCTAATTAGCAGATGCCTCCACGCCTCATTTCAGCCTTCATGCTAGGCTTGTTCTTTAAGAGATCCTAAAGCATATGCTCGGCTGCCCATTATGGACTGAAACGAGAGCTGGAGGCATTCCAAAACCCAGGCCTGGCCTAGTTGTCTGGGGGAAAAAGTCACTGCATGTGAAGCTACAAAGATAATTAAGTCGAGTGTCAACTGGAGTAGTCACTTCCCCAGGAGCTGGAGCTCAGGCAGGATCTGCTGTGAGAGGACACTGGCACCTCCCTGGAACCAAGGGGAGAAATGGAATCAACTCCAAGGGGGAAAATTGTCTCAAGAATTGCTGGGATTTGCCCTGGTGGTGTCAAAGAGAAGCACATCTGAGAGATGTGGGGTTAAATCATTCTGGTCTACTCAGGAACGGGAAGAGTTTTCCTTGGATTCCAGTTCTGCCACTGTTAATGACAGATCTGGGTAAAACCTCCCTGGCTATTCCCATCTCACAGCCCTCAGGCACAGGGTGGGATTCCTCTGCAGGGATTTTGGGGATGTCCTGTGCAGGGCCAGAACTTGGACTGGATGATCCCTGTGGGGCTCTTCCCACTCAGGATATTCCATGGTTCTGTGATCCTTACTAAGGCAGTAGCTACTTGTGTGTGCAGGATTACTCAGTGGATACTCATTGCCACTATCAACCCATTAATTAGAAATATTTTACAGAATGAGAGGCAGGTATTGTTTTCTATTGTCTTTCAAGCATTCAGTGATGAATTCCCTCATTGCAGCCAACCATCAACAAATTGCTTGGGTTTTCTTTTTCTTTTTTCGATTATCATCCTCAAGCTTGCCCAATGAGGCCAATTAGCTGTTGGTAATTAGTGATTTGTTGCTGCTTGTCAGAGCAATGCCCCTTGTCCTGAGAGGAGCACCTGGATGCTCCCAGTGCTCTGCAGACACTTCCTTTCCCATTTTGATGTCTTTCAAAACCTGGCGTGGACACTGATACCATTTTCTGGCCTGGTAAAATTAGAATTCACAGTCCAGTTGTCAAAGGAAAAAATGGGAATCCGTGCAAAGAGCTGTCACTGTGGGAATTCCCTGTGACTCTCACGGATGACAAGTGTTAATTAATGTTTGTTTTTTTTTTTTTTTCTGAAGGGACTGTCATGAATGGACCCTTTTCCTGTCAGCTGTGAGAGAAAACCCTTTTCAGTCCTGACAGGGCGCTCACACACTTCAGCTCCTTTTTGGGCTCTTGGAGTCCTCAAGCTACATCTTCAGAGAAATTATATATGATTTTTTTTTAAAAAAAGCAATTCAATGTCTCTGTGAAAAATATTGGCAGGGAAACAGAATTCCCATGAGCAGTCCAATGGCACGTGCAAGAGTTCCAAAGATTAAGGAAATTGCAGTTACACAGATGTGGTGATTCCAACCAAAAGGGTCCGATCCCAACTGTCCAACTGATTCCAAAGTCCAGCTGAACTGCAGGAGCAGAGAACCTGTACAGGACCCTCTTAACAAATAACAAAAATTACAAAAGGGCTGCTTTAACCATTGGTATTAAATATAAAGAGGAAAACTGACTCTGCACCCTGTGCGTGGTACAGCTGAATTAACACACCTTCAATCCCTGCTGGGCCAAAATTCCTGCAGCAGGGAATTCAGGGCCAGAAAAAGATGCATCTGAGAACAAAATTAGGGAGAAATGTCATGAGAAAGGGCCTAGACACCCTCCACAAGTTAATGTTGGACGTGGACAATACAAAATTCATGAGCAAAATTAGAAGAAAAGCCTTAAACCCACTGAAGACAAGAAGCAACAAAAATAACAAGATGCTGCCTTAACAAGATGCCCTTAAATAAAAGGATTTGTCATGGCAATAAAAAGTATCAGCAAAAATAGATACAGCTTCAAACTGCAGGCAAAAGGAGCAATTCTTCCCCAGCAAAATGAGATCAAGGCAGGCTTGGAAGTAAAGACACACACAATGAGTCTAAATGGCAAAGAGAACAACAAAATGAAGGAAAACAAGGAGATTAGCTCAGGAAAACAATAGGCAAGAAAATAAAACCAGATATAACAACTCTCTCGGGGGAAAGAATATAAAATCCAAACAAAAGGAAGAACTTGACAAAGTACAAACGAACGACAACGGATGGAAGAAAAATGTAATTACGAGAAAAGGACTCAAAATGTTGAAATACTACAGATTTAAATAACCACCCAGTCAATATAATTCCATGAGATGCTATTTTGCTGGAATAAATACAAGAACAGAGCGTGTCCCTCTCTGACAATATAAAAGTTATCCGGTTCCTGTGTCCTTTCCCAAACTTTCTGAGGAGATTTGAATGCATGGCTTTATTTCCCAGACATCATCATCTGCTCTGGGTTCCCATCAATACCATTACTCACAAGGCTTTTGTGTTTTTCCCAGCGTTTTGTGAGTCAGCCAAGAGAGGCCAGGGATAATTGACAGGAGTCACTCAGAAGGAACATTCCAGACTCAGAGCAGAGCAGAGGCACGAGTGCAGACGTTCTGTTCTACCCCTTGAAATGACATCAGAACAAGACTGATGTCGTAGTCAAGAACAGGTCATTGCTTTTTTGTCTGAAATAACTGGAGGGTTGGTTTCTTGGTGGGAAAGGCTGAGTTAAATCCACTCTCTGTTGAAATCAACAGGAAAAAAAAGACAAGTAGCATTTTTTGTGTTTGTTTCAGGTTTGTGAATCCCTTTCCAACAGAAGAGGCCAGATAGAAATGAGGGTTTTGTGTTGTATTAATTGTTGTAAAGAGCCAAACAAGAAGCTGAGATCCAACATAAGCTTGAAAAAAAGTTTCTCTCTTGCCTAAACCAAAAATATGGCTCATGAATTAGTGGATGCGACAAAAAGCAAATCATGCTTTGTGCCAATCCTTTATTTCTTGAGCAATAACTGATTTTTTTTTTTTTTTTTTTTTAATGCTAGATCTGAAATATTTCCAGAGAATTATAAAATCACAGAACTGGTAATTTTGGACAAGACCTTTAAGACCTTAAAGTCCCCCACCACTGTGGTTACCACTAAACCATGCCCTCAGGTGCCACTTCCCCACATTTTGGGAATATATCCAGGGATGGTGACTCCACCATTCCCTGCACAGTCTGACCCAATGTTTTATAGCCCTTTCCACAAAGAAATTTTTTCCTAGATTTTGTCCTCATGGAGCCACCCAGGGAAGTGGTTTGCTACAAAGCCTGGCAGAGGATGTGCCCCTTGCTCCTCTCTGCAGCCACTCCTGCTCCTTCCACCCTTTGTGCAAATATTGGGGCTTTTGGATATTCCCACTGCTGGCTACAAAGGGAAAAAATGGAAGTATCCAAAACTTTAAGCATTTGCACGAGTTGAGGTTTTAATAAATTAAAAAATAAAAATATCAGCCCCCTCAAAAAAAGAAAAAAAAAATCTGAGAGCAGGTGAAAACTTCTCTTGGCTGTCTAGGTAGTTTTGAATTTTGACTGTTATTTGGGAGAGAAGAAGGATATGGGTTAGGGAAGAGAGATGGTGAACCCTTTATCCCTTTATCCCCTTACTGATCTTAGAATGGGGAAGGAGATGGTGGAAAACTCCTCCAGGAATGGGGCTCTGAGGGACATCCCAACTGCCTCATGCTGTGTTTCAACTGTTAATCCTTGTTTACAGTATACAATCACAGGTACCAGGACAGTTTTCTGGGGTGTTTGGCGTGTTTTGTTAAGTTTTTTTTTTTTTCCTAAGTGAGTATCATTGAAAGAAATACGTAGGGCACAGGTTTTGCTGGCATCTAACAAATCCATCTCTTTAAAATTCAGGAGTTATTTACCCCTCACTCACAGTTCTCTCTTCCCTCTTTGCAAAAGACATTAAAAAAAAATACAGAAAACTCCCCATTCTTTCTGGTCATTTATTGAGTGGGTTCTGTGTGGAGGAGATGCAGAGTCCACGTGTGCAGTCCACTGGGATTGTCTCTGTTCTGTTACATGGTTAAAAATATATCAATTTTAAAAAGACCAGCGCTTCTGAAAGTGGTTTAGGCCGTAAAAAGAAATGTGCACTTATCAGAACTAACATCAGGAAAGAGATAGGGAGGAGCTGGGTTATCTTTGGAGTGATAACAGCAATGGGAGAGCAGTATCTGCTGAATTTCCAAACTGCATCAGGCATTCTCCATGCACTGGAAAAGCCTCAGGCACTTCTAAATATGCTGGGTTTATTCTGTCCCATGTTGGTCTCAGAGGCTGAGCTAAAATTAGATTTTTCTTGCCTTTATTTTTTTTTCAGTTTAGTTGTTCAGGATCTTTCTCAGGTATGTCGAGGGCAGGTCTGCAATCCCTGGGTGTTTCAGGGTTTAACCCTCCAGCAGAACCATAAAAACATCTCCAAGTCCAAACAATTCTCTCTTGCAGGGGGAAATCTTGGCAAACAGCCCTGATTTAATGGTTTAATCACTGCCATAACCTCATTTCTCTCCTCACCTACTTTGCAATTCCACAGAACCCATCCTAAGAGCCAAACCCCTCCTTTCCAGTAACAATTTTGTTGATGGCACCCAGCTCCTTGCATTGCCCCCAGCTGCAGCTCCCAATGGCAGCAATTCCAAGGATCTTCATTCCCAACCTCTTCTAAAGGTTGCCCAAAGCAAGGAAACGAAAAACCTGCTGGTTGACCTAATTGGGTATGACCAGGTTGTGCCTCTGCTCCACCTCCCATGACCCATTAAGCTACAGGGCACCATGTCCTGTTCATTAACAGCCTTAATTAGAGTCTTTTGAGCTGGGCCTCTTTTAACTCTGTTAAATCCAAGCAAAACCCACTGACAGCCCCAAACTGATTTGGTGAAACCGAGATCATCAGTTTAACTTCCTCTATAACCTCTTCTTGTTTATAGGGATCTGCTTCTCGCCCTGGGATTTCCTTCCACACAAAACTAGCACAGAACTGCTTGGTCAACACATTTCTTACTTCCCAAAGCACCAATTCCTCATTAAATTAACAAAGCAAGGAAACAGCCAGCCAAAAACTGGAAAAGCAAACAGCAGAATAAATCCTTAAAGACTGTTAAGCAAACCACGTTGAAGATTTACTTTGATGTGTCTTAATTTTGATGACTGTGAGGGCTCAGTTGCAGCCTGCCTAAATTTAGTTGTTACTGAGGGCACTGAGACAACCTTGAAAAAAAAGACCCAACCAAAAACCAGCTCCTTAAGCAGAGCTTTTACTTTCAGAGTGGTTTGGGGTTACTCTTTGCATGCTCAGCCTTGATTTGTCTCCTTTCTCTGGTGCTCCCTTTCCTTCAAGGCAAAGCTGGAGAGTTGTTGAGCCAGGCCTAAGAACTGGGCTGGAATTAAACCCTGAGGATGCTCCATCCAAACACAAAGGATGAGAGGAGGCTGCCACATTCCAGGGACAGCTCTCTCCAGTCCCGTTCCCGAGGGGAAATGACACATCAGTGAATCAGTGCAAGAACAGGGGCTCGCTCTTTGCCATGGAAACAGGTGAGGGGACACGTTGCAGAAGGAATTGTTTCAGTGGAGAGGTTTCAAGAGCAGCAGTTCCCCGGTTGGGAAACTGAAGGTGAGAAAAGTGGCGTGTTTTGAATCAGTCCCACACAGCAGGCAGAAGATACCACCCCCCTGAGTAGCTCTTGTCCCAAGGACCTGCTCAGGCCACACCATTGTTTGCAGAAATCAGAGTGTGAGCTCATTTACTGAAGCGAAATGATGTGGAGCTGTGAACAGCCTGATCCCAACAGGTTTTTGTCCTTGGCTTCCCCCTGCCATCCACACGTGAGCTTCACAGGCAGAAAAACCATCCCTGAGATCAGAAGGGTGCTCAACAAACCTTGAGGTGTTCCCAGTCCGTCCCACCACGGTGTTATTCAGAGCTTGGATGGGTCTGATCCCTGCATCCACAGCTCCACATCTGGAGCGCTGCCATCAATCCCACTGACTGGTGTCCATGCACACAACACCTGGAGAATGGAATCCGAGGGAAAGAGCATCCCTGGAATAATTCAATCTGCATAAAAATACCTTTCCTGCAACTGCACTATTCCCACTTGTCGTTAATTATGACATTTCCAGCAATTTCTTCATTGATTTCAGGGAGGGCGTCATGCATTTGGGGTTCTCAATCAATTCCTCTCCTCTCGGTACATTTAACTGCTGCAGAGTTTTCCACAGCTATTTTGTTCTTCACAGCCCCTTGAAAAACACCTCAGCCTCCAATTTATTTCCAGTCATTAAAGCAAAATCTTTCGAACGGACAATATGATTTATAAAGTGGGAGAGATACTTTTATGCACTGCTTTCTGAATTCTAAGCCTTCAATATTTGTTACAGCTCTTTATTCATTTGGTCTGAAAAGCCAGGAAAAAAAAAGAAAAAAAAGCTCACCAATGAATAAAGAGGAAAACGATCCTCAGCTTTCAAACAATGAGCACATCAAATTAAAAAGTCATTTATTTCAGCGCCTCTCCTGCTGCTCTGTCACAACAGCACACAATTGTGGAGCTGGCACACGGATATTCCGTGGCTTTGGGGGAAAATCTACCAAAGTGAGAGGCTCTGGCAGAGCCCAGAGGAATCCACAAACTCTGGAGTGGGACTGAAACTGAAAAGTTTGTGGTTTTCTTCCTAGAATCATAAATGGTTTGGGGTGGAAGGGTGCTTAAGTATCGTTTTTTATTCAGCACCTTGCCATGGGCAGAGACACCTTCCACTATCCCAAGGGCTTCAAGCTCTTTCCAGCCTGGCCTTGGACACTTCCAAGGATCCAGGGGCAGCCACTGCTTCTCTGGGCACCTTGTGCCAGGGCCTGCCCACTCTCACAGGGAGGAATTTCTTCCTATTATTTTATCCAAACCTACTCTGCCAATTTGAAGCCATTCCCTCATTTCCAAAGTCTCTCTCCGTCTTTCCTGCAGCTCCCTTCAGGGCACAGTTAGTTCACCCTGAAACCTTCTCCTCTCCAGGTGAACAATCCCAGTTCTCCCAGCCTTTCCTCCCAGCAGAGCTGCTCCATCCCTGGGATCATCCTAGTGCCTTCTCTGGACCCACTCCCACTAGTCCATGACTCTGGAGTCAAGGTATTCCAACATCTCCAAAATGCACATTCCAACGTCTCCAAATTCCACATTGCAATGTATCCATACAACCTTCTCTGGGAAAGGGAGCACAGCTGCTTTGGTGCACAAATCCACCCCTTCACTCTGGCTCTTGGCACACCCAAACATCCCAACCACATCCATATTTCTCCAGAGAGCTGGAACAACTTCTTCAGCTGTCCCAGACCTCAGCTCTTCATCCTCCTCTCCTCCCAGAAATGTGACACTGCTGTTGTGTGAGCCTCAAGCCCAACCCAGGAGGATCCTTGCCGTTGATCCTGAATCTTTTTCCGGCCCTTTCACTTCCCAGAAAACTCTCACTCGTCCCTTTTCACCCATCCATGACTTTTCCAGTGTTTTCTATCTCAGCTGCTTTAATCTAATCTTTCCTGCTGGCTCAGGATGGCTCTGCTTTCAGCCCTCATTTATCACATAACCACATGGCAGCTTTACCTGATTTCTGGGAAGTATTTAAATTTTCTCTTTATTGTTTTAAAAATCTATTATGAACCTCTTGACTCCTCTCCATTGTGCAAAGAAAAATAATTATAAAACTACCCGCTCTCTTTAATACCAATAATTTGTCATCTACTGAGAATTTTTTTTCTAGGTATAATAGTAGTTTAACTCATTAACTTTATGCTAAGTACAGCAATTTTGCTGTCTCCTACCCAAATATTTCTAATATTAATGATACAGCTTAGATAAAGTGATTTAAGTAGTTGTACATACAGTGTGCTTATGCAACGATAATTAATTACCTCCAAGATTGAACTCCAATCTTTCACTTCCAATTATGCTTTCATATTTCTGATGATCACCCTGCAAGAGTTCTTCTTCAATTCCATAACCCAGTTTGACATTAAACCACCACTGACTGGGAGGGAGGAGGAAGGAGTCGTGTGCCTGTGATGCCTTTGGGGCTACCTAAAAACAGAGGCCAGGCAGAGTTAAGGGAATAAAAAGCAGTTCTCTTTATTGAGGGCCTCCAGGTACATTTAGGGCAGACAAAGCCCCCAGGGAATACACCCAAAATGGACCCGGGTCACGGGTTTGCACACTTGGATCAGCTGGGGCCATTGGCACATTGGGGGTTCATCTCCCAATTACAGCTCCAGCTAATGAAGTCACTGACCCCAAGTTTTCCCCCTCAAAACTCCCTTTTGTTCCCATCTCTGGGGACCTGGGAAAGCCCCAGGAGAGCTCTGCCAACAGCTCAGCCACTCTTGGGGAGGATGAGCACAACACAAACCTTCTCCACAGCCCAAAACTTCAGAGCTTTAAGGTTTTGGCTCCACAGGGTAATTAATACCTATAAAATTCTACATTATAACCCATCCCTGCAAGTGTCCAAGGCCAGGCTGGACAGGGCTTGGAGCATCCTGGAATAATGAAATGACATGGGCTTTAAAATCCCTTCCAACCCAAATCACTGTGATTTTAAAAAATAAGAAGCAAGGCTTGCTCATGGTGTGACTCAAACACAGCTGAAAGCAGAACTCTCCCCTTTGCCTCCATTGAAATCTGGTCAGGAACTTCTGCAGCTTTTTCCTTCTTTGCTGAATCTGTGGGAGCCTCCCTTGCAAAGAGGAGTCTGCAGCTGTTTGCTCACAGGACCTGAGGAAGGTGTTCAGGACACCAAGACAAGATCATCTTTACTTCAGTCAGGAAAAGCTGCTTTGATTTCTTTGCAAAATCTTCATGGCCATGAGAATCACAGCAACAACAAAAAAAAGTCTCTTAAATCCTTAAAAACTCTTTCTCCTAAAAAAAAAAAAAAAAAAAAAAAAAGGGAAAAAAAAAATTAAAAATTGTGTTAAAAAATTAACACATGCTTTAACTCCCTGAAATTGTCTTAAACACACACAAAATGAAAACTTCCAGGAGAAAATCACCACAGACTACAGCTCCAAGCAGTGCTGTCTCAAATAACTCTCCATATTCCCAACAGGTGGAAAAAAACTGGGACAACGGCACAATATTCAGAAGTTATTCCAGACTTGACTCTGGATTCTTTTTCAAACAAGTTCATTTTGCATATGAATTCAAATTTTAAAAGCACTAATAACTGCAGATGATGAGCACTAATCTTGGTCCTCAGCATCCTGGAAGTCTTTCCCTCCTGCCTGAGCACCACATGTTCAGAATATATCCAATTTTTCCATCTTTTATTTGCACAGGTAGGGATTATTCAGTTTATTCAAGCCAATTATCTCTGCGTGATTCATCATCATGATGCTCCAAAATAAAAGCAATCACGCTAGATTGGTGCAATTAAAAAGGTATTTTTATTTTTGGAGAAAAAAAAAAATTACCTATTGAACTGGGAACTTTCCTCCAAACAACATCAGGGTACTTGTTGAACTTGTGTGAAACATTTTTTTCCTCTCTGAAGCTCAAATGCAGAGTGCTGAGCTTTCCCCCCTTGGTTAAATATCGGTAGAAATAAAGATCTGGTTTGTAGACTAAAAAATAAAAATAAAATAAAAGATATTTTAAAAATGTAATAAATAAAAAAACCTAAAATAAAATTTTATTGGATCATTTTAATCACTAAAAACCTTCCTGTTTTGGAGGAGCACCAAGCAGAGCTCACACACAGCTCTGCAGGGAAGGCACGGAAAGAATCAGGGGTAGGGACCCCGAAACCACTCCAGGGAAGGACAAAGGAAAAGCTTTCCTTCCATGAGGTTTTTTCTCAGTCATGCACTTCCATCTGCTAATTAAATATCATTTAATTGACATTCCCAGCTTTTCTGGGCAACCTCTTTGAGCACTCTCTGTAAAGAATTCCTTCCTAACTTTTCATCTTCCCCTCTTCATTTTAAAATCCTTCTCCATGTCAAAAGTCCTTTTTACAAGCATAATTAAGATATTGGAAGGATTCAAATCTTGCACAAACGATATAAAGATTTAACTGATTACAGCCAATCCCTGATCAGAGGATACAGAAATAATGATAAAAGAATCCCAGAGATTAGGGAGAGCAAGTTTTACAGTTTGCAATTCACCTTATCTTTGTTCTTCGGGATGGGGAAAGGATTCTGTGGATATAGAATCATTTATTAAATTATTGATTATAAGTACATTTTATTATTTATTGATTATTATTTAATGATCTAACCCAGCTGTTTGACCAAAAGTTAAGCCTGTTGAGGGGATTGTCCAAAACCTTTTTAAACACCAGCAGGCTGGGGGTATCCGTGGCCTTTCTGGGAATATGATATGGTGTTTATCCACCTACTCAGTAAAGAAATCCTTCCTGATGCCCATTATAAACCTCCCAGAAGAGTTCTGAGCCATTCCCACCAGTCTACCACTGGATCCCGGGGGGAAAAGTTCAGTTTAGGTGTTTTTGTACACATACAAATACACACACTTGGGTCAGCAGCTCTGCATTCCCCACTGAGAAAACCTTTGTGAGTGCAAAAGTCACCAAGAGGGCCAGAAACCTCGAGGCTGTAATCAGAATGAGAAAATTCATTGCTTCACTTCCCCCTTTGATTTTCAGGGAAAGCAATTTGTGGAGGCAGCAGGCAGAAGGAAATGCAGAGAGGAGCTTGCCCGAACTGGAACAGGAGCCTCTGACTATAAAGCAGCACAAAAATCCAGCAAAGCTGACAAATTCCCCACCTGGAAAACACATTCCTGGGGCAGACAATGGGCCTCAAACAGGAATGGATGTTGTCTTGGTTTGGATAGACAGGTATCCGCCAGGGAAGATTGGAGTCTCCCTAGGAATGTAATCCCCTCCCCCTCCTTTTCCAAATTATTATAAATTTGCAATAAAAGGCAGTCGGGCAAAGGTTTTGGGAATAGGTGTAGTAGTTCTTTACTAGGGATATATAAAAAAATTCAAATATCATACAGAATTAGCAAACAAACAAACAAGAAATCTTAGAAAAACCCTGACAGAGTCAGAAATACAACCTGACTCCCTGTTGGTCAGGGTGCTGGAAACAGTCCAAAGTCAGCCCTCCTGGAGTGGCAGATGTGGTCCTGTTGGAAGCAGAGATGACCCTGTGGAGAAAAGGGTCCAGAGATGGGTCCAATCTTCCTTTGGGAGTCCCGTGGGAACACTGGATGTCTGGTGACACTTGTGGCTCCTTTTATCTGGGTGAAGATGGTTTGGCTCCTCCTCTGTGGGTGGAGCACCTTACAATAGTATGATGTAATGTGTGATGTCATTGGTGAGCTTTAATGGCCCATTAACAGGAGATATCCCCATAGGAGTAGTGAAGAGTGAACAGAGATAAGCAACATCCTCCACTGAGCAGAGATAAGCAACATCACTCCACCTGGTTTGTAACTGCTGGCTTGTTATCAGAGAGAGAGTTAGCCCCTCCCAATCAGACAAAGAAAAATCTCCCCAATCTGGTTTCAATAGATGGAATAGAATAAACATTTTTTTTGGTTACAAAACAGATGGTCTGCTCACAAAGAAACGAGGCTGTGGCCAAACCACAGGGCAGTTGCGTCCTCTGGAAATACCTGAAATGTTCAGACATTTGATTTTCTTTTTAATGTTGCTCCACCTTTGATCGTGGCAGAATCCAAAACTCATTCTCGTTCCCACAACTGAATGGCCCTGCTCATTTCTTCTCCAAAAGTCCCATGTTCTGACCGAGCTGAAAGAACTTCTAGTGCATGTTTAAAAGCCCGGATTTTTCAGGCTGCTGGGTTCACCCCACAGGATGCTCTGCCAGGAATGTGGTGAGGTGTTGGGGTACAAATCCCTCTGGGCCCTATCTGTACAGGCCCCAGGAGTGTCTAGAAACACGTGGACTGAATTAGAACTTTCAGAGAAATTAAAATACGTAAGTCCCTGCAGACGTGAGGTAGAAATGTAAGTTTTAAATAAGTAGAGTGTCACTGTTAGGGGCAAAAAAGAACTAAGAAAGGTCAGAAGGAAAGCTCTTTCTTTAAATTTTTGACTCCATCTTATATACACTTTGATCAGAAGGCAGAAGATTGGCTACACAGGTTGTTACCTCTTCCACCCCGTTGGTGAACATCACCATCAATCATCTTTCTCCTCCCAGAGGAGAAATACAAAAATAAAATAGAAAAGTTCTAAAAATATCCATAGTTTTCTTGAAGCTGCATGAGGATAAAGTGCAAACAATGAAAAGCAGGTGAACTTGGGGATACAGTAAAGGACTGGGGTTTGGGGTGGAATTATCCTAAAACCCTTCTGGAGCTCCAGCCTCAAATCCTCATCCTGACCTTCAGGTCCAAATTTGGCAGAGAAGCTGCTAAATGGATCTGGAGGCATTTGCCTGGCAGCCAACCACTGCAAACCATAAAACTTTCCATGAGTTGTGTCCTTTTCACAGATCCCTCCTTGGAATGTGTGGAGATCCCTCCCTCTGGTTTGGTGGATGCTCATCAGGGGTATCCCCAGGCACAGTCCTTAATCTGGGTGAATTCCATCAATCCCTAATAATTGTTTCTTTTTGCTAACTTTAAGATGATTGCTTTGATATTGTGCACTATCCCACCTTATACTTTAATAATAATTTTAGCTTTTAAACCCTCCCATCAACCTCTAATAATTGTTTCCTTTTGCTAAGCAACAGCATTGCTTTAATATTATTATTATTAATATTAATTATAATTAACATTATTTTAACTAAAGCAATATCATTGCTTTAATATTATTTGTTATAGTGCACTATCCTATCTTATTCTATAATAATTTTTCTGTACTCTCTATTTTCTCTTTCTATATTTCTCTATATTATCTAAAATAATAATGTATTTTCTATATAAAATATTTTACTTATTCTAAAATATCAATGTTTTTATTATAATAATTATTTTCCACCGTTGTGTAAATAATTCTGGTTGAGGCCTTTTTGTCTAGTCATTTATCAGAACAAATAATTCCCAGCCTCCTCTCTCCAAGAAGCAGTTTGGAAAACCACATTGTTGGTTTGTATCTCATCATCATCCCTCACCAGCGCTCAAAGAATTTCCCAACACAAACCAAATACATAATTTAAAATTACAGCTTCATAATTAAAAAAAAAAAAACCACACCAGCAAACCAAAACAAACCCACCTTTTTTTCCTCCCTGAGGTTCCCCCAGGATCTTACATGAGGATCCATTTACACCATCCTTAATTGCTATTAGTACTGTTTGTTCAGCCTCAGATTCCAGAGTGCTCCAAGGAGGAGCAAACCCATGGAAATCGATGCCATGGATGTGCTCTTTAAGCAGCAGCTGAGGCAGAACTCTCCAGAGGAACAGGAGCTGCTGGATTTTGGTACTTGCCACTGTCTGGGGAGGGAAAAACACCTGAAAACTCCTGAAGAGTTTCAGTTTCAGGGTCCAACTCGGTCACTTTTTGCCATAGCAGCTCAAGGGGAGTTGAATTTGCCTTTACATCCTGCTCTCTGGAAAAGAATGTGAGACATGTCCTGAAAATGAGGAATTTTTCCCCGTGAAGGGCCCTGATCACCACAGGAGAAACAGGGAAAAACACCATCCCTTGTCTGGGAACTCTTGGAATTTTCCTCAACCTCCCTCAGGCCAAGCAAGGAAAAAAACAAAAATTAAAAATTCACATTCTGGATTTCACTCTCCCCCTCCTTCTTTTGTTTGTTCATTAGAGCTGGAGAGAAAATGAAGAGATTTCGATTATTTGCTGCCAACTTAAAATCTGGATTGTAGTCAAAGCACAGGTTCAAGGGTCCCAGGTTCCAGGAAAGGTGAAGAGCAGGAACATCCTCAGCTTTCCTCTGCCACACTAAAGGCTCAGGTGAATTACTGAGGCAGGAGCTGCAAATTAACAAATTATGTACAGTCATCACAAGGAAAATTTCCTTTTCTTCCTCCCCTCAATATACATATATATATATTAATATTCACTTTTTTTTTCTGACATGCACCTGAAATAATATCAATTATATGAATATATGAATAATATGAATATAGTAAAATGAAATGTGAAAAAGAGAACTGCATTCCAAAAATCCTACAGCAAGGAAAAGTGTCTGAAAACACCTTAAAATTCCCCTCACTGTTTTGTTATGTTTGCTTCTACAGTGATTTTAACAGAAAAGCAGAAGAATATTGGGTGTTTTTAAATCAGTTTTTGATGGCACGAGGCAGAGGACAGACACACGTGCCAATAATTAAATTTTGATTTTATTTTCATAGCCTTTCTGCGTGTTGCTTTTAGCTGCCATTGATAGCAGCACTGGTTTCGTAACTATAATTTAAACATTAAATAAATATATTTCATATTTATATTTATATAGCAAGTATATTTAAATATAGAGAGCACGTTTAAATATATATTTAAATATATTTATATTTGTTAATGACAGAGTTAACAATAATAAATTAAGTTTCAAAGTTTGAATGACGTGACAGAAGTCACTTCTTCATGACTTTAGCACAGGAAGGACAGGAGAAAATTCCCAGTTTTTCAGTGGCTGCAAAGATGGTTTGCAATAATTACTGTTTGCATTAATTGATTATTTATTGATTGGCTCCTTGTGGCAGATCTTGATGAAAAGCAGCCACTGAACCAGTGGCTGTTTGACCAATATCCCTGCTCCAATAAATCCAAATCGCGGGAATTAATCTGGATCCCACAATTTTTCTCAGGAAATTTACCTGAGCTTTGCCTTCCCACCCCCTGTTCCAGGAAAATTCCATTTCAAATCCTGCTTTTAATTGCCTGAATCTCATTTGAAATCAATCCCTTCGCTTTCCCCTTCCGTGTTTCTAATATTGTTGCCGAAGGATCGGGACAATTTCAAATAATTACCTTTTAATTAAGGCTGATTTTCAGTGGAAGTCAAGCACAGCAGCTTAACAACTTCCACATCAGTCCCCAAATAAGTTCCCTGTGATTATCTGGAGCCTCAAAAGCAGCAAAAACCAGACATTGGTGTCATCTCTGGTGAGTCTTTTACAAAAAGAGCCAAGAACTCACTTCTGAGTCACAGAAATGAGGAAAATCGGGACAGACAGAAAAAAAAAAATCCCCCAAAAGTAGAATTTATCATGGCCTAAAATAGCTGTTTTAAATACTTTTTATCATTTTTGGCTGGAAATAACACAGCATTTTACAGGATGACAAAATACAGGCATACAAATATTCCAGTCCTCCCTGTAAATATCCATTTAAGGGCGCTGGTTATGGTTTGATTTTCATTTCCCAGCAGGTATTCCAACAAGGATTTAGCTGTTCAATATCTTCTTTTTCAGACCTTTTTAATATTTATTTTTGCATATCAGCTGTTGGGGCCTAAAGCACAGCGAGGTTCCTGGCTGAGGCAGAGCTGGGACAAAGAGAGGAGGATCCCCAAAAAAAGTGGAGTCTGGAATAATGGATGGCTCCAAAGAAACACCAGCAATGCCAGATTTACTGGAGATCACTGAAAATTCAGGGAATTCTCCTGGAAATCCTTATCCTACCTCTCATGAGTGCCCCAAGTCTCCAGCCAAGAGGCACAGCCATTCCCAGCAGCTGTTCCTCAAAATTCAGGATTTACAGCACAAATTCCCACTGCTTTGCTCCTTTGAAGTGTCTTTGAGGATCTCCAAAACTCTCCTTTGAAGAGTTTTTATAAGGGATCAGCAGCTGTTCCTCAAAAATCAGAATTTCCAGCCCAAAATGACACTGCTTTGCTCCTTTGAAGTGTTTTTGAGGAGGGATCCCAAAAATCCCTTATAAAGATCCCATTTTTATCTAAATTCCTTGGACATCTCTCCATTCATTTCCTGAATGCAGAGGTTCACTGGGAATGAAAATCAAACATCTTAATTAGTCCCATTGCCCACAAATCACTGGATTATCTGCATTTCCTAAAGCCAAAATCATTTAATTTGAATTTAGGGGGTATTTTTGCCCAGCAGGACACGAGCTTGAATTAGAACACAGAATTTCAAAGTAAGAACACAGATTTTCCTGGAAAAACTTTTTTGTTTGGAATACGAGAATGGAAACCCCCATATCCTGAATTATGGCACCCAGAAGGAAGAACATTCCTGTTGCTCCCAGGATAAAATTCCTGTAATCCATAAATTTTTGCAGCAGCAGTGGGGTTAGGACGGACATGGCATTATTCCTGAAGGGAATATCCCTGGAAGCAGCGTGCCAAGGTTTGGAATAGTGTTTGGCACCAAGACAGAGCATATGGCATTTAATGTGAGCAAATTGAACAGCTCTCACTGGATTCATCCTCCTGCAAAGTCAAAGAATTCCCTCTGGATTTGCACCTGGAGGAAATTGGTTGAATATTTACATGTTAAAATTCAGCCAGGTCATAGAAATGGTGGATTCCAGGTAAAATTTCCACGGAATATTTCACTAATTCAAAGTTTCTACTCCCAACCTCCAGAACCTCAGTGTGTCCATCTGCCACATGTGGTCGCCTGTTCCCCTTCCCATCATCACTGGGGTTTTTGTTCTTTTTTTTTAAATCTCAGTTCCACAGGTTTGAACTATTAATCATAATATTATTTATTATTTAATACATGCTAAATATTTATATATAAATACTCAGGCAATTTCTGTTTAGATCCAGAAGAGTTTCCAGATGTTCCAAAGCTCTCTCATCCTGGAGATCATTCCCAGATTCTGCTGTCCACGCCCCCTGATGGAAAAGTTCTCCAAGCAGGGCACACAAATAAATAGCAAATAAATAAATAATAACAATAATTAATCATATTATTTATTATTAATTTGAATTATTCTCTTTCAAATGTGCCAGGAAGCACCTGCAGAGCAGAATTTATAATCCCAAACCAAGAGAAGCTTAGGAAAGGATTGGAATTTGATGATCTTTAAGGTCCCTTCCAACCTAAACCATTCCAGGATTCAAAGATCCTCCCCAATCATGGCTTGGATCCAACCAAAGTCAAGGTTTTCCTTGAGTTCCCAGAGCGTCATTTCTTCCCCCACTAAAACAAAACAAAAACCAATTCATTATTTTCTGTAATTTTCAACGTCTGGATTTCCTTCACCTTTTTATTCCAACCCCACCCTGATAAATCCACCACAGGGAGCAAACAAGCCAAACTCAATTCCCTGTAGAACGACGTTGGGATCGTCCAACCTTCAGCTCCACCACGTTTTTCAGACCTGGCTCCTTTCCCAGGATGAAACCCAAAAACAAATCCCAGCCCAGGAGCCTGAATAGGGAGATCATTTTGCTTCGCCTCCAGGAACACCTGAAATTATCCTGAAACTCTTCCTGTAGTCCTTGCCAATGAAGGGAAATGATCCAAAAATCAACCTTTTTGGCTTCTAACACGAGATTCAAACATCTCTATTGACTGTAATTCTCTCTTCCCTGGTCCTGCCCTCCAGACCTATAAACACCAGATCCATTCGGGGAAATTTGAATTAGGATTTTCTCTTTAGCTCAACCTTGATGTAACAAGCGAAGTTCCACCTTCCAATTTGCAGAGAATTTAGGGTCAATTGTTTTAAATTAGAGATAAATTTACGTTACAATGTTCCTTTCAACTCATCTCTGATTTAACAAGATAAGTTCTGTTTCCAATTTGTGGAGAAGTTGCCTTTCATTATCTTAAATTAAAGACAAACTCTTTTTTACCTTCCCATATTTCATCCCGTGGTTTTTTTTGGTTTTTTTTGTGGTTGGAATGAGGGATTTATTTCCATACTTCAGCTTAAAAGAGAGATGTTATGAACCACAGGCTCGGAATCAGTGTCAAAATGTTTCAGCTATTTTTATGCTAAACATCATCTCTATGGAAACGCCACAGTTAAATTTATGTGAATTTTCAGGGATTTTCTTTTTTTTCTTGCAGTACAGAACAGCAGTAGAGTCCAGGCTGGGTTTAATGGGGAAAAAAATAGGATTTTAGGTGGCTGCAGTGATATAGAAAATATTTAACCAAAATCATTTTTTGTCTTTTGTGATTTTAACCACACTCAGACAAGGCACTCCCATCCACCACTAAAAATCATGGCAAAATGTCTGAAATTCCCTGAAATTCCCCTGAAATTCCCACTGAAATTCCCTTAAAATTTAACACCAGCCAGGTCCAGCTTTTCCCAGAAAAAAAAATCTGATGGTTTTGGCCCTTACTTTTGGAGAATAATTTGAATTTCAAGACTTTGTTCTTATGGAGCACAGGGGGAACAGGTGAGCTCAGCATCTCTGGCTCATCCTGGTGGAATTTCTATTTTTTCAGGATAATCAGAGTCTTCCCTCCCCTGATTGGATCACTGGGAATATTCCCCAGGGCCAGTCAGCACCTCTGTCTCAGAACTGGCAGCAAATCAAACCAGGGAGCTCAAGATTAGGAAGATCTGCCCAGTTTTTTGCTGCCAGGATCAAAATTCCAGCAGCGACAACAAAAGTGTTGCAGGTTGCCAAAGTATCAACAGTGTGGGTCCTGGGGAATAAAATAAAATAAAATGCAAAATAAAATATAAAAAAAAAAATAGAAAATAAAATAAATACAATTAAAACTAGAACTAAAAATAACTAAAATAATAAATAATATAAATGAAAAAATAAAAGTAAAATAAAATTAAAGTTAAACCAAAAAAAAATCTAAAAATAAAATAAAAATAAGTACAAATCATAAATAAGTAGTATCAATTTTTTAAAATAAAATAAAATAATATAAAATAAAACAAAAGCAAAATCAAGATAAAAAAATAAATAAAAAACTAAAAGGAAACTAAAAATTAAAATTAAAAATCACTTTTTAAAAATAAAAATAAGTACAAAAAATAAAATAAATAAAGCTGAGAATTGGAAAGATACTCTATGGATCATCAGTTTTTACACCTTGATTCAAAGCAAACAGTTCAATACAAACAGAGTTCTGACATGACTTTTTTTGTCACAAGCAACAGTAAATTCTACAGAAACTCCTGTGCTTTGCTAATAAATCACATTTGTGGAAAGAGCCTAAAATTCCCATTCTCTGCCTAAAAACCTTCTGTTCTGATACTTGTTGTCGCTCAATAAACAACACTAAAATCAGGGATCAGCAATCCTGACAGAACCAAAGTACATTTAAAATCAGAATAAAAACTGCAAAACCTCATTCCACAACCCACATCTCTGCAGAGCAAACCTGGAGAAAAGAAGGAGGGAAAAAAGCAGGATTTGGTTAACATTTAATGGAATTTTTTTCCCTATTCTCACATGGGGTATCCCAGGAGCAGCTCCTAGCACTGGAGTGGTTTGATAGGGAGCATCCATCAAGTTAATTACTGAAATTATTTCCTTGCTCCAAGACTGTGCCAGGAGTGCTGGAAGGAGCCCCAGGTAAGGCTAAAAAAGTGTCACCTTCAGCTGGAGGGCAAAAAAACCCCCAGAATTTTCTTGGAAAACCTGGAGCTCGCTGATATTTGAATTTCAATGTGTTTTCTACGTTTCGTCACAATTTTTACATGATGGGTGTGGCTTGTCTGGGTGTGGTTCATTAAAAGCATAGAGGTAAAAAATTATTATGGTTAATATATTTTCTAAGTCGTTGCAGACATCTAAAATCTTGGGGTTTTTCCCATTAATCCCCCAGGTTGAGAGAGCATTTGCAACATCTGGAAACCCTTCTGGATCCAGGCAAAAATTGCAGTTGTGCAGGGAAAACTTCATTAATTGAGGCAAAGAGACCTCAGAGCCCTTTCCAGTGTCTAAAGGGGCCCAAGGGGAGCTGGAGAGGGATTTGGGACAAAGGCATGGAAGGACAGGATACAGGGAATTTGTCATGTGGAGAGCACTGAGCATTGCCTCCCTTAGATTCAGAATTCTCCACATTTGCTGTGGTTACAAGAAAAAAACAAAACAAAACAAAACAAAACAAAACAAAATTAAAAAAAAAAAAAACACACACACAAAAAGAAAACAACTCACACCAAAAAAAAAAAAAAACTTAAAAAAAAGGTGGAAAACCACTCCAGCTTCTCCAGCTTCCTGAAATCTTGTGCGCACACCAACTACACGCCCTGGCAGATGTTTTATGCAGTTTAGGGTCTCACCTGGTGAGGGAAAAAAGCAGCTCTCCTCCCTCCAGGACCATTCTTTGGAGGCGTTAATTTTAAAATCTCTGCTGCCTCTCACCTCAGACGACACCCACACCCCCAGGTCATGCCAGGAGCCTGGGGACATGAGAGAATCACTGTCTTGGGTTGCAAGGCAAGATTGAACCATAATTGTGTATTTTCTTACTATCTGTGGGAACGAGTTGGGGAGGTGTTTTTTCTTTATCTCTTCCAGGACCATCCCTCATAACACCAGGGGATATCTGTTGTTAATTGGCAGCTGTTAAACCAGCTGGGGGAGGGTTCTTTGTGTTCTTTATCCCTTCCAGGACTGTCCCTCATCACTCTGGCCATGATATCTTCTACTCAAACCAGCTGGGGCAGTGTTCTTTGGGTTCTTTATCCCTTCCAGGACTCATCCTCCATCCAGGAGTATCTGCTGTGCATGGGCCATCCAGGCTCACTGCAGGGCTGAGACAATCCCAGCAGCCCACTGGGAGAGGCTCCGCCCAGGGGGAGGAGCCCAGCATTCCCACCTGGATCAGCCCTGGGATTCAGAGCCCAGCACAGCCTGTGTGCACTGGATTCCCAGAGGAGACCAGACCCAGCTCAGCACCGCTGGACCTTCTCCAGGATCATCCCTGCTCCAACAGAACCACGGCTGGCACTGCAGGAGGGTTTATCTGGACTGCCCCAACACCCTGACCAGGTTTGGGGCTGGCTTTTGTTGTTGTTGTTGTTGCTTTGGGGGTGCATTAAGGAGTTTTGTTTTGTTTTGTTGCAATTTTCATACATTTTTAGCCTCTGGACAGGATAAATAATTCCTAAGCATCCCAAGGATGTTCCAACAGCAAAAGGGAGAGAGGGTTTTTTTTGGTTGCTTTGTTTTTTCCTCTTTTTTAAAGCAGGTGTTCTCAAGAGAGCATTTGTACAAACTGGTGTTAGACACGGCGCCGTAGGAGGCCTGGAAGAAAGTTTCTATTTGGAAATACACTTTGCATATCAGCAATGAATAAAACATAGCCCTTTGTGTGCACATTGTATCATGGAGCATGACTAATCTCGGGATACATTCTGCCTTCTCTTAATTCCTAAAAAAAAAAAAAAAAAAAAAAAAAGCAGATTAGCTGGAGTTGCCATTAATAAAAGCTAGATTCTCACCTTAAGACTCAGTTAAAAATGAAATAAAACACAGGGACTGCTGAAGGCTGTTCCTGTTGGCTGCCCAGCCCGTCAGGATTAATATTTATGTAAACCTGAGGCCTTCATTCTACCAGAATTTTATTTTTTTATCCATTATCATTTACCATTATCCTCATTGGTAGGCTAAGAAAAAAAGTCATCCAGACCTTCCCAAAGACTTTTTAAAAACTCCTAAAATAATGATAATAATGCTTAGCTCAAAAGAAGGATCACTTTTAAAGGGTATGAGCTTAGATCTTTCTTTTCTGACTGGAAAGTTTAATGCCAGGTTGGATGGAGCTTTGGATGATCTGGGATAAGGGAAGACATCCCTGCCCATGGCAGGGGGTGGAACGAGGTGAATTTAAGGTCCCTCCCAACCCAAACCTGTGATTCCACAGACACAGTTTTGCTTTAGCACCTTCAGAGGTCGGGAATTTCACTAAAACTCAGTTGGCAAAGCCCTGAGAAGGGGCAGGAATTTCCACCAGTCCCCCTGGGCACGACAGAACCGGCTGGAGGAGCAGCTCCATGTTCTGTACGAGCAATACATGGAAAAACAGAGAACTCTCTGCCCTCCCTGGGGACAGGCAGAAACCACCCAGCAGGTACCCGTGCAAACACTGCAGTTTAGTTGCCAAGCAACCCCCTCATTCTCCAAAATTCCTGTTGCAGTAGCAATAAAACCGCTTGTTCAAAGGGGCTGGAAAACAAACTCGAGTTGTGGCTCTGCCACGCCGATTTGCTCAGTAAAGGGAAGGAGAAGTAGAGCCTCAGTCTCAGGCAAGGTTTATCTGAGCACAAATGGAAATCACCTCGTGAAATTCGAGATGCCAAACATGAGGTTTCCTCGCCACACAAACAAGGAAGCACAGGGCTGCGGGATTAATGTTCCCAAACCCTCTCTGGAAAGGGGAGAAGCTCCCAAAGCAGCCCTCAGGAGGACTCTCCTCATCATCCTGATAAGCTTCAAAATATCATTTTACCCCTGGCTGTGGGGGAGAAATTCCAGGAAGTTTTGGCAAAGTGATCAAAGCTGAGTGATTACAGGCAAACATCTACAGAGGTGTTTCTGACCCCAGAATGGGAAGGGACGTTAAAAATCTTCCCATCCCACCCCAGCCATGGCAGGGACACCTCCCACTGTCCCAGGCTGTTCCAAACTCTGTCCAGCCTGGCCCTGGACACTACCAGGGATCCCTGGAAAATCCATTCCAGCTCCTCTCCACCCTTAGAGCCAGGAATCCCTTCCCAATATCCCATCTATCCCTAACTTCTGTTAGTTTGGAGCTATTTCCCCTCATCCTGTACCTCCACCCCTTGTCAATTCTCTCTCTCCATCTCCATTAGAGACAAAAATTATTTTTTAGCATAAATTTTCTCATTCAACCTACCTGGACCTTCTGGTTGGTGAGTATAGATCCTTCAGGCCAGAAGCTTCTGTTTTCCAGGCTTGGAGCAGCCTGGGATAGTGGAAACTGTCCTTGCCCATGGCAGGGGGCGGTTTTTAAATGGGATGGTTTTTAACGTCCCTTTCCATGCAAGAATCCCAAGTAATTAATCCTCCTCAAGTTTTTAATGAGCATTTTTTCCACAGGAAAAATTAAGCTGTTGCTATTTCCGTCCATGTCTTTGACCCTCCCAACTCATCCTCGTGTGATGGCAACGGGAATTTCCACATAGAAAATCAATTTGGCATTAACCTGCATTTTCTGGATGGCAGAAGTTCTCTCTCGTGCTCCCTGCCACCGTTTGCTGAGAGCCAAACAAGGATCATCAAGGATTCCAAAAATCCCAAAGGTGTCCACCACGACGTTTGGAACCATCTGGCACAATCAGATTTCTTATCAGCTCCTTGCCCCACGTGTCTCCAGGCTGACAATTATCCCTGGAAAACATGGAGCAAAGCATATGTTGGGCAAAAAAAGAGGGAATTATTATTAGAATTGTTATTATTATTATTATGATATCAATATTATCAATAATCCCATATGATATACATTTCAAGAAAATTGTGAGGAAAAACAGACCAAGAATTTTGCCAGACAACAAAATATTAGGAATATTAGACAAGGAAACAGGGAATAATAATAATAATAATAATAATAATAATAATAATAATAATAATAATAATAAACAATCCTACATTATACACATTTCAAGAAAACCAAGAAGAAAACAGATCAAGAATTTTGCCAGACAATACAAATTAGAAATGGTAGACAAAGAAATAATGAATAATAATAATAATAATACAATAATAATAATAATAATAATAATCCCATATGATACACATTTCAAGAAAACCATGAGGAAAATAGACCGAGAATTTTGCCAGACAACACAAATTAGGAAAATAAAGTCCCCTCCATAACTCCATGGGATGTCAGCAAAATGTTGTTGGTTATTCTATTTATTTGTTCTGGTTGGTGGAGATTCAGGGCATTAAAAAAAGGCTTAACAATAAAGGTTTGGATGCAACCTTTCCATAGCAAAAAAAAAAAAAAAAATAGATTTTGAGGAAATTAATAAATCTTTATCCAATGCTACATTAAGGACAAACAAACAGCACAACGTAATAAAACCAAGTAATGTAAAAATCAATGGAAATTCGGTGCCTGGCTGAAAAATCTTTTTTTTTTTTTTTTTTTTTTTGTATATAAAAAAGGTCAGTTAATATTTCCCAGCATTTCACAAACATGTGAAGGGCTGAAAACAGAGAAAGGGGGAGCACATTTCAGATTTGGGGATATTTTCAGGGCACCCGAGAAAAATAACAAGAATTCTGCTTTTATTTTCACAATTTGTATCTCTCTGTGGCATCAATTTCATAACTGAACTGAGCACACACAGCAATTATTTAAATTCTGGGATAAGGGTAACAAAACACACACAGCAGTTACTCAAATCCTGGGATGGGGCTTAAAAACGCCCAAAATGACAGGTTAAAAAAGACCCAAAATAATCAACAACCCAACTTATGAAAGCACTGAAAGTCTCTAAGTCATTATAGAGAAATTCCTAAATTAAATTTCCTTTAATTTGGGATTAAATTCCCCAGTCTGATGAAGCAGTTTGGAGCCTTTTAAGCCCAGATCCTTGGCCAGGATTTTAGCCAAGGAAGGAGAATAATCCCTAGAAATTCTCCAGGAAAAGCAACAATTCCATGGCTGCTCCTTTTTGCTGTCTGGATCCTTCATTCTTCATGATCTAATCAAATGTTTATCCTGACATCACCTGGTAAAATGGAACTTAAGCAAGGCCTAAACCAATTTAAATGGCAATTCCTTTGCTTTAGCAGAGGGAGCAGATGCATGAGAAATCAGAATTACCACATCCCCTCCACCCCAGAGCCACGTCTAAAGCTAAAAATACAATTTTATTTTTGTGTTGTGGTCTTTTTTGCCATCCAAAAGGAGGTCCAATCCTTCCTGGGGATCCCATCTGGATATTTGGATTATTTGCTGACCTACCTGAAGCATCAGCTCTGCAGTAAAGGGATTTCTGGTTGCCAGAGATCAGCAAAGGGAATTAAATACAATAAAAGAAAAAGGAATTCACAGGTAAAATAAGGCAAAACCTAAGACAGGTTAGGGAATGAGTATGGGAAAAATGTTCATCTGCATCCAGTGCTGTGGTGAGGCTGAATTATATTCTGTGTATAAATAGAAATAATAATAAATCTTTGTTCCTTTTTCAAAATCACGCGATTTATTCTGAAAATGAAGGGGAAAGTGCCTGAAAAAGATAAAAAAAACCCAAATCAAGGATGTTTTTGAGTTACAAGTTCCCTACAGCACTGTTTTCCCATCAAGCTCTTCATGGAGTTGGATGTCTGTAAGAAATATGTGTGGTGCAGTTCAGCACTGTTAACTATTTTGTCATGAATTATCTGGGGTCTGTGTCTGTCCTCAGTGATCCAGGTGAGATTTATCCACAGGACCCTTCAGGAGGGATTGGAATTTAGGTTAGGAACAGGGACAGGGGGAAACATGAGGAAAAGGAGTAATGTAAGTATTAAGTAAGAAATTGGGAATTATTACAGATTTTCCAGCACCTGCAGCTCCACTCCCACCTGCCCAAGGTGGAATATCCCAAATAAATCCCAATCCCATAAAGAGCAGAATTCCATAAAGATCATCTTCAAGCCATAAAATATTCCCAAGGCAAAGAGAGGAACAAAACCTCAATAATTGAGGCAAATGTGAAAGCTCATTCCAGAAGTTATTTTTATACCTGAGCTCACAAATAAAATCACACAATTATTGGAATATTCCAACTTGACCCCAGCACGTTACTGGGACATGGGAACAGGTTTTGAGCTTTAAATAAAAATTATACGAAAAATAATTAAATTCAGATAAAATAGGGGATAATTTGCCCATGATCAACATTTAAAAAATTACTAATAAGAGCAATTTTAGCAGCTCAGTGACCTAAATCATTCTAGGGAAAGTTCAGGGCGTGAAGGGAAAAATGAGTCTTTATAACCTCACTCTCATTTCTGGTTTTACTCTGTCTTCATTCCAGGGCTGAATTCGAGTTAAAACCTGTGGTTGTATCAGGAGCTCCTTTCCCACGGATGTAAGGAATGTTTATTCCTAAGGAAAAGGGGGATGGAGGCAGAAGGCACTGACCGGGATTTGGGATTTTTGGGAGGTGGAAGGAAAGTGAGAGGGAAAAAAACTCATCTGTGAGGCAGAAGTGCCACCTTGTGATTGAACTCCGCAGTTAAGGAAGGGGCTGGGGACAAAATATTCAGATTATAATTCTTTATAATTCTCTCTTCCTCCCAAAACATCTTCAGCCTCTGGAAGAAAAAAAAAATTTAAAAAAAAAAATTGATGGAAATCTGTTGAAAATCCACGGATTTTCATAAGTGGGTGGCACAAAGCTCACGAATCAAGCAAACAAAAAAAATAAAACCATCACTGTTTCTGGCCCTCAGGATTCCTGTGTTCAATCCAACTTCTAAATAAGAATTAAATTTCCTGCTTCACCGTCCTATCCTTCATCAAAGAACCATTAATTATCAGATATTAAAAAAAAAATACATCTTCAAGGAAACCACTTTCCTTAAACAATTTCTTTGATAATCCACAAATATCACGTAGGAAGGAATATTCTACTTCCAAATGAGAGCATTAAGAGGATGTTGATGGGGTAAAATATAAAATTAAAGATTATATTCCTTGCACAGATTATGAGAGATTTTTACCAAAAGTTTAAGAAAGTTCTCTCACTGTATTGCAAATTTCCTGTTCATATGCAGATCATGAAATCCTCAAAATGCATTAAATTATCTATATAAATATTTAATTATTAAATTAAATCCTGAATAATTTCTCATATGAACAATATTATTACTGAAGATTTACATGAGAATATGCTCAGCACATCTGGATTTCCCATTTATTGTGGACACATCAAGTCAACCATTCCCCTTGCCCAATTTCAAATATGTTTCAAATATATTCAAATATCACACTCTGGATGTGATCAATCCACACAAAAATAATCATCATACGGCAAGAGAAGGGAATTAAGATAAATAGTACAAAAACATTATGGGATAAAATATACTGAAAATTATGTTCTTATTTTTAATGCAGTTTTTCTTACCCATCCAAGAAATATTCACCTGTTGAGATTTTTATAATAAGATAATAGAAGAGTAAATTTAGGGTGGTAAGAGAACACTTAGTGTGAAATAATAAATTTATGAAGAAGCCATCATACAACAAAGGAGAAGTAAAAACAAAAAAAAACCCAAAAAAACCAAAAAAAAACCAACCAACCAACCAACCAAAAAAAAAAAAAAAAAAAAAAAAAAAAAAACCTGATTAAAAATACAAGGTAAATTTCCTGAAACTTAAATTATTTTAATAAACTTTCTCATTCAAGCCACCAGGACCTTCTGGTTGGTGAGTACAGGATTCGGTTGGATTTACCTCAGTAAAAAAAGATATTTTTGGTGAAAAGTCTTAATAAATAGATTTAGGGTCTTGAAACTTGACCAACATTTCAGTGAAGAGATTTTTCCCTAATATCCAACCTCAACCTCCCCTGGAGCAACTTGAGGCTCTTTCCTCTCATCCTGTCCCTTGCTGCTGGGAAAAACAAGATCCAAACAGATTCCAGAGTGGATCCAAAGCCAACTTTTCCCCAAGGAATAACCAAGGAACGAGGAGCACCATGACCTCAGTGGTGAAAACTCGGTGGCAAACCACGTGGGCTGCTTTAAATAGTCAAATATTGAAGGTTATTTCTATCAAATAAAGTCGTTGCTAATTTGATCCACCAGCTCTGCGTAATCCAAATTACAGGCCTGTCCCAGCCCAGGAAAATTCAAAGTAATGCAATTATCCATTTAGACTATATAAAGCCTCCCATCACCATGGCATCCAGATTTATCCTTTCAGGTGCTGAAATAGACACCTTCACCTCAGATGTGCAGCAGAGAGAAACTTCTGCACTCGACTCACCCAAAGTTACTCCCTGGAAATATTTAGGAAATTTCACACAGTGGTTGTGGGGGTCTCACTGGCGCCTTTGTTTCCAAAGGATTCAAAAAAAAAACCAAAATTGACAAACCCCAAAGGAGTTTTACTTGGTTTTACATAGCCAAATCTACATCAGAAGTGGAGAAGTTTTCCCTGATGTCCAATCTAAATCTCCCCTGGCACAATTTCCTCTCATCCAGTCACTTTTACTTGGGAGAACGGGTCAGTCCTCACCTGGCTGCAGCCTCATTTTGGGAACTGTAGAAAGCAAATATCATTAAAAATTTATTGAAAACAATCCCACAGCCTTCTGTGGCCAAGGAGATGTTGTTTAAGATCCAAAACCAGTCTAAAATACATATAAATATATCTATTTACATAGATACATTCATAAATGTGTCAATCTGGTCTCTGTTATCAGCGCCATACTCTAAATGATGCCGACAGTTTGAGCTACTTTTATGAGAATATATTAAAAAATCCATCTCACAACAAAATTCCAGCTCAGGAGTGGACACGTGGACATTTCGGAATAGAATATGGGATATTTGGACAATTTTGTTCAGGGATTCAGGACAACAATAAAAGATGTATTTTGATATTTGGAAACAATGAAGTCATAGAATGGCTTGGGATTGGAAGAGATCTTAAAGACCATCTAGTTCCAACCTATTCCATGGGTGCTGATCATGGGTTCTAACTCCAACACCTTCCACTTGACCAGGGTGCCCCAAGCTCCATCCAGCCTGGCCTTGGACACTTCCAGGGATGGAAAAAAATATTCTTTTAATTCAACAAAGACATCCTGAAACCTAAAAAGTGCATTTAAGTACCAAACACAATATAATTACACATGTTACAGATGGAAAAATATGAATCCTTCCCTTACCCCACTCATCCACCACCATTTTCCTTAATCCCTAGACTAAGAAAGGTTTTAATGCAGATATTCAGGTGCTGCTGGTGAGAACAATACCCACCAAAAACATTTCCATGTGGTACCCAGAGTTAAAGAGTTTTGGGTCACAAAATACTGAGAATGAAGACAACAATTATCCCAAAGACCCCAGAGGTCCAACTGGAAATGAGGTTCCCAAGAAATCAAGAGGTGGCAGTTTGCACTTGCTGATAAGAGGGGAGCACGTAAAAACTTTGCAGTGCCAAAGCCACACAACAACGAGAGGTTTTTGGCAGAGGATGAGAGGCCTCTTCCCCACATCCTGCAGGAAAATTTAACAAGCAAAACATTCCCAAAAATATCCTCCTGTGAGTTGCGCCTGGTCTGGATTTCTGCAGCGCGGCGAGGTTCAATCCTGAACAGAAAAACAGCAACAACAGCAACAACAAAAAGCCTTCACAGAGGTTTTTATATTTATAAAATACAGAGATGTTTATATTTTTACACCTGTGCAAGTTTAGGCCACTTCAAAACTGCGTGGTTAAGAGGTATAAATGAGGAATGAGCCGCTAATTTGATAGGGATCAATGGGATCCAGACAGCCCCAGAACTACAGCTCCTCTAAGCTGGGCTTAAGGATAAATCAGCAACTCTTCTTAACCTCCAGTATTTATTTGCAAAGCTTGCTGGAGTGTAAAATGGATAAAGCTGAAGCTCCCATAAAACTTGTGAGTTGAACAAAGGAAGAATCAGGAAAATAATTGGCTATAAATATGCCATATGGATTTTTTCCTCTTTTTCAGAGGATTTTTATGGTCCTGGATGAGCTCTCAACGGATAAAACTGAGAAATATTCCCCTTGCACTTACTTGAGGGGATAAAAAAAAAAAAAAAAACCCCAAAAATTGTTCAAGGAGCAAATAGAAGCAATCCCCAAAAGCCATAACAGCAGAAGGATTGCTCAATAACCTCCATGGATTTTAGATCTTTCCACATCCCTTTGCCAGGCAGCACAATTCCCAGCCCTGCTGATACTTCAGGATGCATCTCTTCAGTGGAGACACTGGTTGTGAGCAAATTTTGGAGCAGAAGAGGTTTGGATGTCCAGTTTTTCCTCCACAGCTGGAGGAATCTCTGCTCCTCATGATCCAGCATCACCCTCAGCTCCTCACCTACTGCACCCCAAAGGGAATTTCAAAAATCCTAATTAAAAAATCCTTTAAAAATCCTAATTCTAAGAAAATCTCATTTTTAATCGGATCTAACCCTGCTGATTTGAGTGATCTGGGTGTTTAAACTCACGAAATCTTCATCAATCGACCCTCTGGAAAGGTGAAGAATTTCCACACAGGATCTGTCCCAAATCCTCTGGCAGACCACAGCAGGAGACACCAGGGAAAACACTGCTGAGGAGTTTGGGAATGCCAGCATCAAAGAATTCACAAAATCTTCCAGCTCTGTGCAACATCCAGTGAGGAAACACATCATAAACCCAGCTTAATTAGCAGCCAGATTAATCTATAATTGTTTCATCCAATTAGATCATTAGTTGAGTGTTCATAAAGAGAGAAAAAATGTTAAATTTCTTCAGGTCAAAGAGTGAACGCAAAAAAACGTTTGCAGCATTTCCAGCCCCCCCAAATAGTCCTAAAAATCTCTGATTTTCAATTAAAAACTTTACAGGAATCCAATCCAAGACCCAAGACCATGGAAGAGATGATTGTTCCTGGTTTTCCCTGAGGTTCATTAAACATTCCCCTCAAAACCAAACCAAAATAGGGATATGATACAGGGATATGATATTTGGAAATAGGGATATGATATTTGGAATTCCATCATTTGAATGCAGTTACCACTTCAGCAGGTCCAGTATGAAACTCCATTTCACATAAATAATAGGGAAATTCCCTCCCGGATTTATCCCCATCCACAATCAGCTTTGAGAACAGCAAACTGGGGAAACTGGTGGCGATAAAACATTGGAGGATCATGGAATTGCAGAATGGGTTGGGCTGGAGGCGACCTTAAAGCTCATCTCATTCCAGCTGCTCAACATTTCCTTGTCAATCCATAAAAATCTCTGCAAGAGTGGCCAGGAAAAGTGTTGGAAATCTGTGTTTCCACTGAAAAGAGGGAAAACAGAAATAAAAATCAGCAACAGCTAAAAAATATCTGTCAAACTATTTCATTTCAAAGATGTTTTTTCCTTTTTTTTCACAGTAAATTAAATATTTTCATCCTCTAAAGTTGCAGTTCCCTTTATTCCAACATGAGAGGTTGGGATTTTTTGTGGGTTTTTTTTTTTCCTTGCTTTTCCTACTTTGATTGTCTTTTTTGGCTCAGAAAATTAAATTTCATGGAGTTGGTCCTTATAGATTGAATGCTTTGTGCTAAACAAATGGTTCTAGTATTTGTCGGTGCTTTCAATAAATTAGAATTTGATGCTCAAGCCAGTATTGAGCTGACACAAATTAGATTTACCAAGCAAATTTTTCCCCCAAATATCATCTTATCGAACAAGGGCTGTATTTTGCACCTGTCAGAAAATGTTTATTGCTTTATTTCATTAGCATGGCCTGTCAGGCTTTAATTTTAAATTGCCTGGCAGAATGGAAAAGACATTTTGCTAAGAGAGAACTCACTTTTCACAGTAAGAAACATCAGTTAATATGGAATGAAGAACCACTGGGTCTTCAGGCTAAATTTATTATTTTTTTAGCCACTTGGACCACAATTTTTCCCAGTTATTTAAGTGGTGAAAATCCAAGTGGAGGCAGGTTTGTGTAATAGAACTTGCCAAGCCTAAATCATATTAATAAAATTAATAATAATTATCACCTATTTTAAACCAAATGGATTTTTCTGTTCTTGCTCTGCTGTAAATATTTTCCCTCAGAAGTTGGGGGTTTGCTGATGAACACAAACACCAATGCTCAAAATCAGGGCCCCTCAGCCCTATTGCATTATTACATAAAAATTTTAATGTAAAATCTATTACGTAAATGATCCGCGTTTTGGACCCTGCACATCCCAATGAGCAAAATCAGTTTCTTAAAATGTGCATTGCTATTACTTAATTCACATTTGGAAAGTTTAACCAACCAACCAGCAGACAGTGGCATTCATGTTTTAAAAATTAAGGCAAATAATTCCTTTCTACTCCTAAAGCCTTAAGGATCCCCAGCTTGGATCTAGGCTGGGCCACCCTGCTGCTGGTCACATAATTTTTTTTTTTTTTTTTTTTTTTGTGGCTAAAAATAACCTTGGCTAAACCCAAGATTTTCATGTGATCATGCACACAGGGAGGCAGGGCAGGGAAAAAAAGGATATTTACAAGGGGCACAAGCATTTTATCATTTTTCTGATCCCATCTAATTTTTGTATTAAATTCTAGCACTGGCCTTGCCCTGGCAGGTGGGCTGGAGCGATCTGATCCGTGGGCCTGATGTTTCTGGGTCTGAGAGATTTCAGCCTGCTGGCAGCTGCTAACTTTTTCCCAAGGAAAAAATTCCTCAAGAAAGACTCTTCCCAAAAAACAATCTTGGCAAACAACTCTGCTTTCTCCAAACAATCTTTCTCCAGGTGGTGTTTTGCTGTTTCTCTGGTTTAACCAGTGGGATCAGAGAGGTGTCCTTCCTATTCACCAACCATGGTAAACCTGTATGGGAACACCTTAAAAAAGGTAGTGAAAATTAAACAATTAAAGGGTTTTTCAATGCTCTTTGCTGACATTGTTTCACACCACAACAACGCAGACTTCCACTTCAGCAGGCTGAAAATTACTATTTTTGGGATGTGGGGTTTTTTTATATACTATTTTACACAGACCACTTTGATTGGTGACAGAAAGGAAAACTTCTTCTTTTGCATTGGTCAGAGCAGAGGGACATCAAGAAGTCTCTCCTAGGAAAAGGAATGAATAACAAAGTTACAGTTTACAAAAACACTTCTCTGGTTTACAGAAAATTCTCTGGGAAAAGAATTTCAGAAAACCAAAACACCTCAGGCACAGAACTAGGGCTACACTTTGCCTTCTGAAATATTTGATGTCTTTCGTGTCCTACAACGACACTGGTCCCCACCCCTCTTCCTGGCAGCGCCCAGCCTGATAAGGATTGATAGGAAAACAAGGTTTCAGCAGGATCTCTTGGCTGTTTTGCCTCAGCCACCATCAAATTCCCATCAAATTCCCCATTAGTGCCATCAAACCGTGACTGCCCCAGGCAGGAGCTGTCACCTCCTCACCCAGTGCCACCATTTATCCCCAGACTCGTGACGTGGAGCTGATGTTACCTGCAGGAACAACATCCTCCTGAATTTGTCAGTTCATTCTGGATACACCCGTGGCCAAGAGGTCAGTGATGGAGAGGGGGAGCAGCAGGAAAAGTGAAGGTGTTTCCCTCCAGAGGGAGCAGAAGGATTCGCTGCTGGGCCCTTCTGGGGAGGGCAGTTTGCTTTAATTTAGTGTTCAAACAAATGATCCCTTTGGAAAGGGCTCCCTGCGCTCAGAGAAGACCTTCCCAGAAATTTAATTCCCTAATTTCATCAGGTTTTCAGGGATGGATGTAGAGGGCACCTCGTTTGAGGGCAATTTGAGGGAAGCAGAGTTGACACGGTGTCAATCTCTTGCCAGGCTGAGTGGCATCTCCCAGGAAAACAATTGGATTTAGGGATGCAGCCTGCTTGTTTTAATCTCCTCTCTCTCACCAGGCTAAAATGCTCTTTTACATAAGTAGCAAATATATTCAATATTTGATGATGTGCGAGACTGAAAATTTGTCCTTCCCCAAGGAAAATAACTGCAGGCTTTTCAAAAAATGAGGACTGGAAGCTCAACCATTTTCCCGAAATGAAAGGTCACACCAGCCTCTGCTATCCTAAATTTGATTTATCTCCTTGATTTTATAAAAATCCCTCAACTTCACAAAATATTTTAGGGCAGGACACAGAGAAAAGTCCTTCACTTTTGGGTTTTCCCACAGGAAGGGTGGTCTGTGCCATGTTCCCTCCTGGTGAGCTTTGTAAATTGTGTGGTCACTGCTTCAAGACATTTTCAGAGTAGAAATTAACTCCTAAAATTAGTTGGATATAGAAAAAAAATGTTAAGTCTTTCCACAGCTGCTGGGATTGACTGAAAGAACAGAGTCCCATTATTCTACATATAATAAAAATATAAATATAAATATAAATATATTAAAGAATAAAATGTGACTAACAGGAATAATCCAGGCCTATGGGAATGACATATAGGAATACCCAAATTCCAAATTTCCTGATGGCCAAACAGCTTAAGTTTATTTATTTAACATCATAATTGTAATACCTAATCACAGCTGAACGTCTTGTGCTGTAGTAAAACACCTACTTGAATTCCTTCATTAACTTTATAGAGGGTGCAAAAATATCAAATAAATTTCCTTTTTTCTAGGCTGAGCTGTTATATAAGGGATAGAGCCTGACCTGACTAAAATAAATTATACATCCAGCAGCAAAGGACTGTCCATACCATGAAGCCCTTGGATTTTGCTCTCAGTGAAGATCATGGGCTGAGCAGGCTGTGATGTTAAATGTTCAGACAGACTGATGGGACAGTTTGTGGCTCATCATTTCCATGTCAGGGGACGTGTTCAAGTGCAGGTATCCAGACAAGTGACACTTGGAGCTCCCAGCAGGGAGGCCACGCAATGTCCTTGAAGAGTCTGCCAAGAAATTCCAGGTGTCACCAGTTTCTAGAAGGAGTTTCTGGTTTCAACATCAAATATCCCCGAGGATCCTGCAAAATTCCTGCAGAAGTTGTGATTATCTGTAGAAAAGAAATTAAATACTCCCTTCTAGAAGGTGCATTTGGGTCGTTTCAGGAGGCTGAGGGTGGCACTGAGGAGGGTTCCCAGGTGTTTTTCAAGCTTTGGACACCTGGAACTCAGCACAGCTACATGGAGATGAAAGGAAAAAATCAGTGAAAAGCAATCCCTGCCTTCGTTTTTCCACAGAGTAGCTTTGAGCTGAGTTTGGGAAGTTGGTAAAAGTAAATTTTTACTTGTTTTTCTCTCCCTTTTTAAGCAGCAAGGAGGCCAGGCCCATTTAAATTCTGCTTCTGGCTTGCAGCGTGGCGGAACACAGAGAGGTCATGGCTTGATGCTGCTACTTTGATGATGGAAGAGAATTTTATATTTTGCTCCTCCAAGTTTCCCTCCATCTTCTGGCTCTGCAAGCCGATGAGTTGATATTTCTAAAGTGCACAAACACATGATTAGCATCGTTTTCTCTTCTCAGAGGCCTTTGATGTGCCAAAAATCAGGAATGTCATACAAAGTTCAGCGCCCAGGAACCTGCCTGACAATTCCTCCACACCTGGCTCAGACACAGGGAGGGCTCACAGAGGCAAGGAGTGGCTGGAGAAGGTGGTGAAAAATCCCTTCCCACTTCTTCCACCTCCTTGGAAGGGAAGGTTTCCAGCCCCTGGAGAGTTCTACAGCAGAAGGTTTAACTTCAGACAAGCATTTAATGAAAGGTTGGGTTTCAGGCCCTCTAACACATCCTACAAGGAGTTGTGTCACCAGCCTGGAAAGGCTGAGAGACAACTGCTCAGACTTTCAGCTTCTCCCCTCCTGCTCCTGACCCCCCTTACTGTTAATAATAATTTTGTGTATTTAGGAGCTGTGACTCAGCCTTCCCAGAATGGAGCCGTGTCCCTGAGGCTGCTCAGGACCCACGTGGTTTTTGTCCTAAACCCAAAAACCTTCACAGGACACGAGTGGGCTGTATCCAAAAAGAACCCTGAGCTTTTATCCCACTGCCCTGACCCAGCACTGAGGGTGCAGAGCACCACCAAATCCTTCCCTGGGTACAGATGTGTCCTGCACCACTCAGCTCCTCCCAGAGAGGAGCAGAGAGTCCCCCACCCTGTCAGATGTCCTTGGAAGAGGCAGGGATGACCTTTCCCAAGGGCTGGAGCAGAGCCAAGAGCAGCTTGTAGCTCAGAGCATCCCTCAGGAGTGACAGGGGACAAAGCAGCAGGGCTGGGATTTAGGCTGGGATTTAGGCTGGGACTTAAAGCTCCACCATCTGCTCCAGAGCTCATCCTGTGCTGCTTGGAATGGATGAGGGAAGAGGAGATATTAATGCTGAGAGCCCTGGGAGCCGGGGTGCATCCCAAACCCCCACGGCCCAGCACGCATCACACCTTGTTTCCAGAGCTGTAATTATCTGATAAAGCTGCTGAGCAGCCCCCTGAGGGGCCATAAAGAATTCACACTCCCCACCAGAGCAATCCCAGCCACAGCCAGATATTAGTCAGCGACTGGATGAGACTTTGTGTATGGGGAGGGGGAGAAAAATAATATCAGGAGAGTCATTTCCTTGTGTTTGTGAGCAGCTCAGGGTTTGTGATGGGAGGATGAGCTGCTGAGAAATGCAGAGCTTTTCTTAGGGCAGAGAGAGAGGGCCAAGCTTTTAATGTGTGCACAAGCGTGGGGGGTTCATATTTGCCTCCACCTCACAGTGAAACCTTATTAAATGAAAGAGGTCCAAGTTTCCATGGATTGAATTTACCCAAAATTAAAAGTTAGAGTTCAAGGCCAGGCTGGACAGGAGCAACTTGGGACAGTCTAAAGTGTCCCTGCCCATGACAGGGGTGGCATTGGATGGGATTTAAGGTCCCTTCCAACCCAAACCATTCCATGACGCCATGATTAAGGAAGCCCAATTGTAGACATAAAATCCCCAAACCTCGACTGCTTTGTGAGGTAAAGAAATAATGGGAAACTACTGGTGAGACAAAGGAAAAATTGCAATCACAGCCACTTCAGATTGGAGCAAAGCCAGCCTAGAACAGAAACCAGCAGCACTTGGAGAAAATTCCTGCCTGAGGGAGTTTCCAGGCACATTCCAGGCCCTGCTCATCGGGGATGCTGCCAATGGCCAGGTGCTGCAGCACCTTCCTGACCTGCTTTGTCCAAGCAGCAGCACAGCACCAAGAAGAGCTTCCCTGGGAATAAAAGGGATGGACTGGTTGGAATTCTGGCCCTGGAACAGCTGCCAGGTTGTGGATCTGCCCCATATCCACCTGTCCTGAGATGCTGCTGCTCCAGGATCTGCTGGGATCTGCAGGGGGATCACTGCTGGTGGGAAAGGCTGAAGGTGAGAAGATTTTCACAAAGACTTTCACAAAGCTGTGAAAACAGGCCCCAGAAACAAGAAAGAGCAGAAAAACTTGGAAGCAAAGCTTGGAAGTAGGAAAAATTACCATAGTACAGCCAGCGAAGACATGAAACAACAGTTTGAGTCTTAGGTTTGGCTGGGATAGACCTTAAGGCTGCAGAAAAATATGCTTAGCAAGATAGTAGAAGGTTTTAAGCTTAATAAGAATATTGGTTATTGTTAATAAAAAGCACACTGGCAGACACTGTTTGAAGCAGGTGTAGTTGTGCTTTCAGTGAATGGCTAGAGCATCTGTCTGTGAGCTTTAGCAATGTGCTATTGGCTAGAAAGTTTTTAAAATGCCCTGTAACAAAGAGGTCCCTGGCAGATGTGAGCTGTTGCCATTGAGAGGAGTGACAGATTGGTCTTTACAAACAATCTCTGGGTCTGCTGGTAGATAAATCCAGCATTGAGAGAGAAAAGAAACAATGGGGAGGGTTCCATGGATTGATGAATGGAAAAGAAGATATTTGCCTCTACAAACAAACTGTGGGTTTGGTGATAAATGAAACTGGATATTGAAAGATGAAAGACACAATGGGGAAAGCCCATAAATTCCATAAGAATTAAAAATTAAAAGGGGGTTATACATTAAAGGGGAATTTTAGGTATTGGGCACTCTGGGAAGTCTGTAACTCTCAAGTCCCTCAGCCAGTGGGGAAAGAGAGAGGGAAATGTGGCTGGAAAATTGGGATAAATGGGAGGCTGCATCCTCCAAAATCGAGGAGACCTCAGAGGAAATGCCCCGTGGCCTCTCCCTTTATTGGAATAAAGTAAAGCGACTCCTCTGTCTCCTTTCTGGACATAAACCTCTGGAGTTTGCAGGTTAATTTTCCTCACACCATCCCTCCATTGTCTCAAACCCTGTAATGAGGCTGATGCAGCAATGAGGGCTCCAGGGACATCTCCCAGGAACATCTCCCAGGAACATCTCCCAGGGACATCTCCCAGTTTGTGCAAACCCCCAACATTCTGCTGTGTGCCAGGGAAACACGCCCAGGGCTGAGCCCTGCCCAAAACTCCTCAGCAGCACAGCTGGGGACACAGGGGGAAGCATCTCCAGCTCAGTTCTGCCTTATCTCCCCATTTTTCCTGTGCCAATATTGACACAGCCACACTGAGCCCCTCTCCCTGCTCACCCTCAAACACGGGGTGTGACTTTGAGCCTTGTTTACCGCGGAGAGCAAATTTCAATTCTCCTCTCCACTCGTCTTTTATCTCCGTTTCTTCCCTCTGTATTTACCCTCTGCTCTGGCGTCCCAGGGATGTGTTAATGTAAAATTCATGTGCAGTAAGCACCACTCTGTAGGGGCCTTACAACCCACACTGACCCCAAAAGGAGCCTTGTTCCTCCCTATTTCCAACACCCCCATTGGAAAAATAAACCTGGGGTTGATCTTCCTTTCTTATTTTTCTATTTTTTTGGGGATCTATTTTGATCATTCCAGCAGGCTCTGGCTGTTTTAAAGCAGTTCCTGCACCCAAACACTGTTTTGGCCCTGCCAGAGTAACTGCAGCAAGAACAGAGCTGCAAAGCAGCACTAAAACATTTTGAGCTATAACATTTACACTTGTATTTTATCATTTCACATATGGAGACATCACCTAATTGTCAATAGACTCACAACAATCCTCATCAAGGGCCTCACCCACAGCTCCTCAGAGTCGATGAGACCATCCTATTGCCTCCAAATGGTTTTGGATCACCCCCAAAAGGATAAAAAAAAAAAAAAATCCCACCAAGATAAATTGCAAATTGTCTCATTAACTCCTCCAAATGTCTTTTGAACCATTTCCAGAAAAATAAATGAAGAGAAAAAAAAAAAGGAAAGAAAAAAAAAAAAAAAAAAAAAAAAAGCAGTCAAGCACTCCAAGAATATGTCTGGAGTAAAAGGAGAAATAAAAATAAAAATGCAGTGCCCAGAGTAGTTTCAGAGCTCTACGAGAGAAAATATAATCACATTTTGCAGCTGACTCCTGAAAGGCAGGGAGAACAAACCCTGCCCAGAGGCTGCCCCTCAACCTTTGGTGTCCCATCCCTCCTCAGCCTCTCCTGTGGGAAGGGTCCACACCATCATTATCAGAAATAACCAAATAACCACACTTCTCCCCATCTGCACTCACTAAAAAAAAAATAAAAACAGGAAAAACCCCCACCCAACCAAACCCCACACAAGTGACAAAAGAGTTGCATCAACAGATGTGAGTTCTGATTTAAGCTGCCATTTTTCTGTCCCTAGAAGTCTTTGTTCTACTCAGAGCATGTGGACTCACAAAGTTTTCTTCCACTCAAAAGTGCATAAAAAACAATTCTTGCAAGCCATACACAACAACAGCAACAACAAGCCGTATGAAGTTCCCAATTCCAAAAGTTTTCAGGTGGAAGGAGTCTAAATATCTGCAAGAATCCTACCCTGAGCTTAGAATTCATCATCTGGGGTGCAGAAAATGCTCTGGGTTATCTGTGATTTTCACTTTATCATATGCCTGGAAATGGTTAATTTGAGCCTGTCTCTAAGCAAAAATATTAATGCCACTGTCCTGAATATTTCCTGCTCACTGCTGAAATAAAATCCTCTGCTGGGTGGTGATTATGAAGCCTGATTGCCCTGGCAATTCCAATATCTGCTTCCCTTAATTTCCAACTCTGTCCCACCAAATAAAGCCCAGGACGAGGGAGAAGATTCATTAGCATCACTAAATTAAAATTATCCCGACGATCCACAGTCGTGTCCTGCTGGATTTTGCATCAAGCCAAGTTTTGTTCTCCAGCTTTTCCCTGCTGGAGGAGCAGATTGTGCCAACCCCACGTCGTGGCTCAGCAGAAGGGGACTTCAGAGAGAGGATCAGTCTTCATTTGTGACTTCAATGGATCTGATGGGAAATTGAGTTTGGCCATTTTGGGAGGGGAGAAGTCTCACAGATGCAGAAAAAAAAAAAAAAATACAACCCAAAAAAAACAACAGCAACAACAACAAAAAAATACAGAAAAAAAACCCAAAAAACCCCAAAAAAACCCCACCAACTATTCTTACTTTTCTGTATTGTAAAAAGTCCATGATCTTAAAAATACTGTGAGATAGGAAATGTGGCTGTTTACCAAACACAGAGCAATTTCTGATTGCTTGTGCTCCATCAGGAAACAAGATATGGTGATGAAAAATACCTCAGCTTAATCACACATCCTGAGGTGATATCCCTGCATTTTCTGCTGTGTCAGGGTGAATAATTCTGTTCCGTCCAGATAAGATTTGCAGTATAGTTTTGAATTTCTCTGTGCATTCTTCCCTTCTCTCCACAATACATTAGAGCCCAAAAATAGACATTTACCACAGATGGCCAAAAAAAAAAACAGAAAAATTCACACCAAGCTGATCAATTTTGGAAATTAAGCCAAGATATTTTGTATTTTCACCTCTTCAAAAATTTATTCCTTCGTCTGTCACTCACAAAAATATACATCCAAGTTTCATGTCACAAAAAAAAATATATAATATATATATATAAATAAAAGGAGAATTTTTACGTGGTGATTAAGTTATCCCACCAAAAAAAGAAACAAAAAAAAACAAAAAAAAAAAAAAAAAAAAAAACCAAAAAAAAAAAACACAGAAATATTCAGGAGTTTCTCGTGTTTTCAACTCTTCCTGAACAATTGAGACTTGACCTAATGCATTTTCAAAGGAAAGGCTTAGCTCCCAACCCAAGATTCCTCACCAATTCCAATTTCTCCTCCAGGAATTCAGGAAAAAAAAATCCCAATTTCAAAAGTTATCATGGAGAAGGCTCCAGAGAAGGATTGCAGCCATTAGAGAACATAATTACTCCTTTTTTTTTTTTTTTTATAAATCCTATTCCTTGCATGGAGCTTGGCCACAGGCTGGAATTTATAAATTAAACGGTCATCACCACCATAACTGCACAAAAATAATAATTCTTCCTTTTTTCCCCCCTGAGGTGCAGCCAGCTGTCCCTGAGGAAGGGACACTGAGCAAAATCATGTAGAAAAACTGAAGAAAACCTCCCAGACCATCCAAATCCAAGCTTTGCCAGAGCTGCCAAGGCCACCACTGCCCCATGTCCCAGGTGCCACATTTTGGTGGATTTTAGATCCCTCCAGGAACGGGAACAAACCTGCCCAGTCAAGGTTTGACATCACTTTTGGTGAGGAAAACTCACCAAATTAAAAAGGATTAAGAGGGATTTAAAGTTTATCCCTCTTGTAATAAATACATATTATAGAGTTGGCTTTTCACAAATATTAAAATGAATACTATAGGTATAATTGGACTGTATTATCTTTTATTAATAGAGTTTAGAAAGGTGATAAATGTATATTTTCTGATTGTAACATAGTGTTAACAGTCAAAAGACTAGTTTTTTTTTCTCTTTGTGATATCTAAACTGGCCAAACCAGAAGGTATGGAGGGTCACCCTACATTCCTGCACAAAACCTGCTGAATTTCTGTTTCTTATCCAAACAAAGATAACCAAAAAACCTCAGGAGAACAATTTCTGAGACCCACGTCACTGGACAAAGTGGAGCCACCCACAGATGGATCTACCAGATAAAATGATTGGGAGGGATTTGAAACTGATCAAATTCACAGAAAATGTTTGAATCATGTGTTAGGACCTATTGAATATGCAACATGGCCATCCTTAAAGAATCTCAGAGGATAAAAGGTGTGCTGCTGGCTGGGTTTATGTCAGGCACCCTCAGCCAGAAACTTTTGTTTTTCTGTCTCCTAATTGTCTGAGTTTTTATTTTTTATTAAACTTACACATTTTTCTAACAAAGTGAACCTCATTTTTCACGCTCTGAATCTCGGCAGCCTTCCCAAACCAAGTATTTCTTGTATTTTTTTCCTCTTGTGTTTGAAATCAGAAATGCAGAAAAACATAAATGACCAAATAAATAAAAAAAAAAAAAAAAAAGGAAACCTCTTCAGAGCCTGCACTGAACCACACCCCAGGGAACTTGTGACTGCTTCTCATCAGAGCTGGGTGAAATATCTGTATGGATCATGTCAGGAGGAATTACCAGCACTTATTTATGGCTGTGCCACCCAATCCTCACATTTATTCACTTTATGTCACGGCTTCACTTTTAATTTGATCATCCTCCTGATTTTCTCCACATCCCCCAAGCCCTGGGGGCTCCTTAAAAACAACAAAATTGTCAAGCCCAATGCACAGGAAAACACCTCAGATAAACCCAGGCCAGCAGTAAATAACCATTGGCTTCTCCCCTCAGATGCTACAGCTGCATTTATCCCGCTCCCAAAAGTCCCAGGCTGCCCTTCCAGTATCTCCATTTTCCACCCCTCACTCCCAGTGGCTGCATTCCCTTCTAATGGGCTTTATTTTGGCACCAAAATGGATCAATCCGAAGGCAGGATGATTTGTGCTCCATCCAAAAGGATCCCAAAGAACATCGGTTTAAATGGAAAAAAAAAAAAAAAAAAAGAATAAAATCAGTTTTGCCAGCGACCAAAGATGTGCTTCGAAATTTTATCGAAGATCACTCCAGTTTTGAGGAGCTGAGAGTTTTAACAAATAATTTCTGATCTCAAGTTCCTTTTCAGCAATTCAAAAACGTGTTTAAGGCACTGAGGTAAAGATTTGCAAAACACTCAACCCTCAGTTTCCCTTCCTCAGACAACAGGATGTGGTCTTGGGGCTTTTTTTTTTTTTTTTTTTTTTTAATAGCATGAAAAAATAAAATTAAATTTAAAAATAAATTCAAACAAGACCAAAAAATCTGGTGCCAGCTTATTAAAAATTCAACCAGTCTGGCCCAGCTGCATGTGTCTAACTCAGTCTGGCAAGTTTGCTGCTCTCTGAAGAGAGATTTATTTTTACATTAAACATGCATTCAAAAAATGAAGTTTAAGGCTTTGACAGGCGAGTTTGGGGAGTTGAATGGGGGATTTATTGGCCTGAAGGTGTTGCCACCTGTGACTTCCATGGAAGTTTCTCACCCATCCTCTCCAGAGGGATTTTTCCCACACCTGACCTCCACTCCCCAGGAACAGAGGCTCTCTTTAGAACTCTTTTTCCTTTTTTTTTTTTTTAACCACTAATCTGACATTGGATTAAAGTTGGTTTTTTTTTTTTTAGGAAACAAAAAGAGAAAATTGTATTTTAATGGGTTCTTTCCCTTCAACAAGACATGTAAAAATAGTTACCTTGTGCGTTAAGTGACTATAAAAGCAGCTGCCATCATTTAATTTGCTTTTAGAACCTTCCTGCGCACACAATATCTCATTTTACACATTAAAATAAAACCTGATCACGCTGAAACTCCTCAGACAGCTGGTGGTGTTCTTGGGACAGGGCTGGCTCCTCACATTCCCAAACCCTGGTTTTCTATGATTATTATTATTAATAATATTAATATTATTATTATTATTACTATTTCCCAAGTGCAGCAGAGGTTCTACAGTCTTGTCATAAAAGCCACGTTAACAGAGTGAGAAAAAATAGGAAAATAATTCTAAAATAAAAACCCCAATGTTTGGATTGGAGTCTTGTTCCTTGGGTGTATTAAGGGTTTGGTTTGGCCGGTTTTTTGTGGGTTTTTCCCATTTTATTTTATTTATTTTAAATTGAGGATGAGGTGCCTATAGTTTATTTACACACCTAGGCTGTAACCATTACTTTCTCAAAAATCAGCACAAACCCAACTAACATCATTAAATTAAGCCTTAATTAAGTGACAAAATGAGGCCACGTGGGCCAGCAAAGTGACCCAAAGTGACCCCACTCAGCACCAGCACCCCCTGGGACACCAGTGACTCCTCACCAGCAGGAAAATGTCAGGAAAATTGGGTTTTGCCTGGCAGAGATTGAATCCTTCCCTTGCCAGGGAAATCAGCATTTCCCGAAGAGTTCTGCACAGGGAGAGCAGCATCCCCTGGGCCCTGACAAAACAGATCCCAGCTTGGCCATGGAGGTCCCAGACAGGAGCTCTCCCAACTCAGAAATTTCAAGGAAGTCCACAAAGTTGTCATTCAACACCTCAAAACTGTGTCATTACCATGCCATCAGAAATAACTCAATTATTTACCATCCACCCACAGCAGCTTCACTGAGACAAACTCTTTTCCAAGGCTGCAGTGGGATGGTCTTTGAAAATTTTGGATTTAATCATAAATAACCCCAGGTTAAATGGGTTTCCAGCAGTTTATTTGTATGAGTTATATTAATTTTATTTCCGAGTCTTAGTTTTTTAATATACTGATATATTAAACACATATTCTATATATATTAACATACTGAAATATAGTGATGAGAAACATTGCAGACATTGTTTTCCTTAGCTTATCCAAATTATAAATTCAAGAGTTGCAAGAAATCACCCAAAATTGAGTTCTTGTCTGTCCTAACCTCTATTAAATCATACAAAGTCATTGCCACGGTAACTCCCAAATCTATTCGCTTGAAATGTCTCTCCAATGCTCTGGATGTTGTGTGGCTTCACTTGAGAAAGTGACTTTAAATCTAAATTGCTCTCCAGTGCTCTGGATGTTGCAAGGTTTCAGTGAAGACGTGGAAAAGATGGATTTGTTTCCATATATAAAGAAAACCCTTTAAATTCTAAAGGGTAATTGCCACAAAAGAAAATCCTTTAAATTCTAAAGGGAAATTGCCACTAAGTGCCAAATGCTTTGGTACAGCACCAAACCCTGAACCTGAGGTGGGAGGAAATAAAAAATCCCCTTTGTGGCAGGAGTGTTTTACCCCCTGCTCTGCACATCTCCTGCAGCCCAGAGCTGAGAATAATCCAGCTGGGATTGGTGCTCCTTGGAGGGAAATTCTGCTCTGCTGAGGTAACCGTGGGTTCCCAAAGCCCCCCATGATCACAGAGTCCAAGTCCTTGTCCCCAAGTGCCACATCCTGGTGGCTTTTCAATCCCTCCAGGGATGGGGATTCCACCCCTGCCATGGGCAGCTCCACCAGGAATGGAAGAGAAGAATTTTTTCCTTCTATCCAACCCTATCTGGCACACCCTGAGGCTGTTTCCTCTCCTCAGGTGCTCCCACCTGCTCAGGAAAGAGGGTCGAGGTGGGAGCAGGGCTCTCCCCAGGCTCTCCAGCACAGAAACTCCTCTGCTTGGCTCAGAGCTCAGCCCCTCCATCACTCCAGGAATATCTCCAAGCCCACATTCCCAGCAAAGGCTGCAGCTGCTGCATCCTCTGGAATCCCCCATTCCAGCCATAATGGTTCAGTGAATTACAGAGGCAGCAGAGAAGGACAATTTGTTACTGCCACCCTGATTTTTTCAGTTCAGATCATCCTGGCGGGTCTCACCAGCCACTGTCTGATGTTCCACGGGGCCTCACAAACCCCACAATCTTTTCAAACAACAATTTTATTTTTTTCCACTCTTCCTTTTCTGTGAGTAATTGCCAGGTATAAAATACAGCTCGTCCTGAGCCAGCAAAGCCCAGCACAGGGCTGCAGCTACATTTATTTCTTCTATAAATAGCATTTCATAGAGTGCTCACCGTGGAATTTATACCACTTTAGCAATAAGATGAAAGTGGTGTTTTGGAAACAGCATAAAAATGCATTTTTAATCACGAAACCTTGTAAACCTTGCCTGGAATAGTGTTAGAGACAACTTTTTCTTGCAAAAACATTGGAGGGATAAATGCTGGGCAAGTCATGGGTCAGATGTTGGAATGATTGGGATTCAGAAAGTGGCTCCAGACACGTTGAAGCTGTCTCAGCATTTTAGGGCTGAAATTAAAAATACAAAGCAATGAATTTTGAACGTGGTTATTCCATAGTTGCTTCTGGGCACTGCTGGAGAAAAAAATCTGGGCAAGGCACAGGAGGCTGATGAATGTAATTCCAGCATTTGGGATGAGGGAATCTGTGCATTTAAAAGGTGGAGATGGTCTGGAAGAACCTGTCTTGGCCAAAAAACATCAATTCTCCCTGCCCTGAGAGCCCTGCTCCTCCCTGGTCACCAACAGCTTCTTGAATCAAGGTTGAGCTTTGGTGGGGCTTTGTCCCCAAATTAAAATTAATTTTTGTTAAGCTTGAGCCTAAATACATTGGCACTAGCACAAGAAACACCAGAGTTCTGGCAGGTCGAGAGAAAAGGAGTGCAGGATAAAGTCAAAAAGAAAATAAAGCCAAAAAGAAGAGTGAAAACCCAACTTCTTCCTATTTATCCATGGAAAATGAAGAAACTACTCATCCTAAAGCCTGTTTACTACCCATTTCCCACAGTTTTCAGGAATCAACAGAATCACAGGAAGCTGGTCTTCTCCTTTTCCTAACAAGTGAAATACAGCCTAAGGAAAGGACTGAAGTGGTGATTGAAGTGGAGGAAATTAGTGGGAAATAGGTAGTGACAAAAAGAAAACAGGATGTAAAGTTTGGCTTCTCGAGTGCATTGAAACTTGAATTTGTTGTCTTCACATCAAGACTGAACAAATGTGATTTTAAATTAAATCTTGAACACCAATAAAACCCCTTTGGCCCAGACACTTCCACTTCATGGATGTATTTTTTTAAGGGGAAAAAAAAAAAAAAAACAAACCCTGAAACCCAAGAAATTTCCATGAGGAGATTTGCAGCTCTTCCCTTTGGAAAAGCAGAAAATCCAGCAGGAAAGGCTCAGTGAGGACATGCCAAGGAGGGGTTGTCTCCATGCCAAGGCTTGGCTCCAGGGCAGCACTGAAGGACAGATATCCCTGTGCTTCCCACCTCTCCCAGCTCCAGAGAATTCCCGTGAATTCCCATTCCCAGCAGCCCTGCAGCGATTCCTGAGCACTGCAGGCTGACCTGGCTCAAAAGGGCTGCTATAAATAATTCCATGGTTAATTCAATGGAAAGAATTTGGGAAAGAAACAAGGGAACGATGATCCAAAACGAGCCATTCCCTAAACTTCCTCGGGGCTCTTAGGGCGCCAGACACAGGAGGTGCTGATCCCACACAAAATCCAAAGGGCAATGCATATTTTAAAGGAAAATCCACTGCAGACGCCGAGGGAAGGCTGGCACTGACTCAGGGAGCTGTGCCTGGAGCACAGAAACCAGGAGAAGCCTCATGGAGCCCGCTGAACCCGAAGGAATCAGACATGGCCCGGGGAAGGCGACATGAACATCAAATATTCCAGCTATAAATACCCTGCCTGCCTCTGGCACAGACCTGGGCCACGCAGGGATAAGCAGGACAAACAGGGAAAGGCTTTTGGACCTCCCTCCACGCCACTGACCACATTCCAGAGAGACAGAGCCACCAGCACATGGAGGAGGAGCAGTGAGCATCCCATGGGCTGGGTGGGAATGCCAGCACTCCATGGATCCCAAATTCATGGGGGAATTGAATGGGACAACCTGTCCCAAAAACGTCATCCTGGTGCAATAAGGGTGAAGGTGTAGGTCTGTAAAAATAATTATGGGGTTGGATGAGATAAATGTCCCCTTTTTTAGCTGCACGCAGGAGGGAAAGTACAATGAGAGCATTCCTGAGTCCATCAGCATTTCCCTCACTTTCAATCATGATTCACCTCCCATTTCAACAACAATTGGAGCTGTAATTTAAAATCTGTAATTTAAAACCTGCTGTATTTTTGCTCAGTTGCTGGAATTTCCAGCCTGGCCTCTCAGGATGAGCCAAGAGCAGATCTGCACACTTCAAAAAAAGTGAGGTGAACCACTTATGCCAAACTGGACAGGCCCAAGGAGCACACACCCCACCAGCACAGCTCTGAAATCACTGAAATCACTTCCCTTATGAAGATGAAATTCATAAATTAATGACAAAACCCTTCAGTGTCACCACGAGGACTAACAGGAGTCTGGTGAATTATTTACTCAGGGAGCAGGAGACAAGGGAAAGCTTGCAGCAACATCAATACTTGACACATTAGTGAGTCTTTCACTTCTGTTTTATCAGCCTGCTCATGTGCTCTCGGGTTTGCTGACCCATATTCTGGGGCTCACTGAAAAGAGCAGCCTTGAAAAGATGTGACAATCTTGTCCGTGTAGAATCAAATCTGGAAAACTGAGTTCTCTGGGTTGTTTTTTGGTTTGTTTTTTTTTTTTAACAATTCTCTTCTGCAGCCACTACAGAGGTGACCCAAAGAACAGCTGGGATTTCATTTTGGGTCTTCCCTGGCACAAAGATGTTCACTCATTCTGGGTATTAGCCCCAAATAAATGCACGTTTCGGGAAAATATTTGAGTTTTGACATTGTTTTTTTGCTCTGATTTTTTTAATTTATCGACATTTCATCAGCATTCAGACAGAGAATGTCACACCTGTGATCTCTTCAGCAATGGTTTGTCCATAACTAAAGCAGCTAAACTCATCCCTGCTCTCCCAGCAAGGAAAGATACAAAGGAAACAAATGGTCAAACATCTTCCCTCCTCTCCATTCTGCAAAACAGGGAGGAAGAGGCCACGCCAGAGCTTCCATGGAATCAGAAAAACCTGGGAATATACAATTTTTCCATGATTTCCCTATTGATAAAACCCTTTCTCAGTAAGAATTTAGAAGTTCAGAAGGACAAAACACTGAAAATGGGAATGCTTCCATGGATAACCAACAACCACAAGATCTTTTTCTTTCCATATCTTTAAATATGTACAACATCTCCTTCCAGATCAGTCTTTCTTGAAAAGGACAACACCTCATTTGACCAAATCTGACGGTTTTATAGAAATTTTGATGTGTATAGAGAGACAAATTAAAATCAGATTTTGGAGGCAGGAAGAGGAAAAAAAAATCCTGCTTTTTCCTGGAGTCTTTATCACTCTTTCCTGATTAAACTACTGTCAAGCCCACCAGGTTTGAACAGTGACCACATCCCTGGTTCTGAGGGGAAAACCCCCACAAAAAAAAAAAGGCTGCTTGGAAGGAAATATTTGGCTCACAGATATTTCCTGGAGTAGTTGCAGAAAGGAGCCTGTTTGAGCATCTCAGGTCACCAGCAGACAATTGAGGCACAGATGTAGAGAGAACATCGAGCTTTGGGGGATAATCAGATTTATTTTTTTCAATAAGTAGAGCGTATTATTTTCAAGTGGTTAACCGAGAATAACTCTTGCAGAAGTACAATATAACAGTAATTATTCCAAAATCAATGGCACAAAAGGGTTTCATTTCAAATCACGTTATGATTGCTGGATTAAAGTAGTTATTATATAATAGGATAGCAATTACTCCACCTTAATAATTTCTGGGTTTCTGAGGGTGAAAGTGATAATACAAGCTACAGCAGGTGTCAAATTTTAGATGTTGTGGAATGAATATTCCAAAGGCTGGGAAAGAAACAAAACAGATTAGCATATAAAAACCACAGGCATGGAAAAGAGCTAAAAATACCCAACTACTTCAACCCCTCTTGCCTTGAGCAGACATTTCAGAAGCAGCTCGCCCATGACAAAGAGCAGCTTAAATCACAAGGAGGCTGAAGGTTCTTAGAATCATGATTTTAAAGGGTTAAGACTTTTAGCCAAGCGTTAGGAACATTTATATCGATTAGGATGCAAGTTGGGAAAGACAAAAGATAAGTTAATGACGATTAGATGCTTAGGCTAGAGCTAGGTGATGCATTGCTGTTGTATTATTGATATATTGATATTATGTGCTTGTTTTCAGTTGTGTTCATGGGAGGAAATGAAATAGATGGACCATCATGACAACAAATGGAAACCAATGGGATGTGACCTGCACCTGGACTCAGTACTAATTGATCATGAAACAGGAGGGATTGGATGGTGCCAAAAGGTCCTGAAAGCTCTGCCAGCAGCAAGGAGGTACAAAGCTCATCATGGTGAAGATTTTCCTGACTTCATCCTTCAAGACCACTGACCCAATTCAAGACCATCAACACAATTCAAGAGAAGAATTGTGCACACATTAAGGATGGTTAACCTCATTTTAATCCAGAGCAGGGGCGGGAGGTGCTGGGGTTATGCACATCTATGAGCATTTTGTGTATGTAAGACTGAGAAATAAATAGAGGGCAAAGAGCCTTGGAATTCATGGGCACAACTCCAGGAGGTGACTCCCATGCCACCTGATGTTGAAAATAAGCATACCACTGTCTAAATTTAGCTAATTAAAGGGTCTTTGTCCGTTATTCTATCGATTTTCCTCGATTCATCTGAAGAAATTTAATGGTTTCTGGGATGATCAGCTTTATTATCTGTGACTCTGGCAGGTCTGGAGCAGAGAGTCAGGAGGGTCTGAACTCCTAGATTCACAGGACACCCTAAAGATGATGCCTGAAGTTTGAGATTTTGTATTTTCATGTTCTGTGGTGCCCAGGGGTGCAGCCCTGAGCTCACAGTCAGTGTCACTCAGCTCTGCACACAGCAGGGACACAAAACAAACCCTTCTCCTGCTGCACACCAAGGACAACTTTCAGCCCCAAAGCACAAACAAGGGTGGGCTGGAGGAGGGACAAGAAGGATGGACCTCACAGCCTGGGCTGGAATGGGACAATTCAACCCCAAAATGCCAATGGACCAAAACTTATAAAAGTGTGAGACCTTGTGACGGGTCAGCCATTTGATGACCATTTTGTGACCATTTTGTGACCATTCTGGGACCATTCTGGGTCCACCTTGGGTGTAGCCCTGGGCAGGTTCTTGTCCTGCACAAGGTGGATTTTTAAAGGCCTTTCAGTAAATCTCTACTTTATTCTCCAGCTCTGCCCAGTCTCTGTTCCAGCTCAGCCTTCCCAAACCATCAAAGACACATCCCCTGCCTCCAGCACAGCTGGGTTTGCTCTGGTTCATGGTTCTGTCAGCTCATTTAATTCTCCAATTCACAGAATGTCCCTCACTGGGGATATTCCACAGCCCTCTCTGGACACAATCCTGTGCCCCAGCAGGGAGGTGGGAGCAGGGGATCATTGTTGGCTCATCCAACCTGACCCATCCCATTGTTTGCCCTTCCAACCTGACCCATCCTGGGATTTGCTGTAAAAGCAGCCCCAAACACATAAGGGAGCAAGAAACCCAAACCATATCACCTATTTTTAATCCCCAGCTCCCTCCTTCTTTTGTTTTTTTTTTTTTTTTTTTTTTTTTTTTTTTTTTTTTAAATACCAGGTGCAAACTGGTTTTTAATCATGTTATAAGAGCAGCACCTTTTCAGATGCCACCTTAAATCCTGCTTGGAAAGGATATAGAGGAGAAACGACCCTCTTGACAAGCTTTTCCAATTTCTCTCTGTTCTGTGGGAGCTTTTCATTTATTCCCAGTTCCTAAAAGAAATCTGTGCTAATAGATCCAAGAAATGGGGTTGGTTTTTTTTACAGATTCAAGACCCCATAAAGAAGAACTGGGTTTTTTTTTCCCTATTTTTCTTAGAGGAAAGATCCCATCTGTGCCATCAGTGTCCAACAGCTGCAGCACCAAGGCAGAACTAAATACACACCTCCCTGATTGGTCTCTAAAATCGAGTTCTCTTGGTATTACAAACTAAATGGCAAGTCCAAATGAAGTCCACCTATTTCCTAAAGAACAAATATTTGAGCCTTGTCAAGGAATGCAAAGTCCCTTGGCAAGGGGAGCAGACACTGAGGTTCAATCCAGGTGAATGTGCAGAGTTTAATAGAGTTAAAGCGAGGGAAAAGGAAAGTCTCTTTAAAAAGATAAGTTTGTATCGATTGTAAATTTACCAAATGTAGTTCAACACACGAATTTTTTGCCCAGTCCTGTCAAAATAGGGAAACACAGAGGAAAAGCAGCCTTGGAAACACAATCAGGCAGTGATGAAAGGAGAGGGATTTCTGTCACTGAACGTTTCTGTAAGATTGATTTCATTCTGTGAGGATTATCAGTAGCTAAATTATTACAGGTGCTTCACAAAATCTAACCGGTCACAGAACTCCCAAAAAATAGACTCTCAAAGATCAATGGCAGCAAAATGCCACAAACTTCCAGTGGCTTTTGAAACATTAAGCCAAGAGCCTTAAATAAATCCTCAAATATTCCTCAAAAATTCAAAATATTAAGTAACACTAATGCACAATTTGTTTTTTTCTCCCCAGCTCCTACATTTTTTATAATTAGCAAATTCTTCATGGCTGAGGGCAGGAGCCTGACCCTCCAGGCTGCAAACAGCAGCTGAGAGGCCAAGGGAAGTCAGTCCTCCTCTGACCAAAACACTTTGTGTCTGTCCCCTCTCCTCCTCTGCAGATGAACTCTCCATTTATCAGGAATCCTTCTAGGGCAGGGATGATTTTTGTGATACCACCAGATGGTCCAGCCCCGCTCCAACCAGGAAGAGCAAATGTTTTCTCTCAACATCAGAGGGAGAAGTTGGATGCTGTGATGTTCAGCCAGGAGAACTCCCCTGGGCCCAAGCTGAACTTGGGCTTTGAAGCCTCCAAAGCCAAAAGGCTGCTCCACCAAGGCTTGAGGAGTCTCATTTCACAATTTTTGGGACCTAAAGGCAGGAAGTTGTATTGGGAAGGAGTTGATTCTTCTGATTTTCACCACACGTGCAGTGCCTGGAGGCTCCCAGTTGGGGAATAAGTGCAGGAGTGAAATAAAAGCAGTGTTTTTGCTGTTTGGGGATTTTTTTCCATTAAAATAATCCAGCAAGGAGCTGCTCTCCACCTCACTCTGTCCACGTGGAGCTTTTCCCACATCCTCATCATGGCTTTTCCCCTCATTTTCCTGTGACAAGAACTTCCAGGTGACACCTTTTTATCACCAAGCCACTGCTCCTCTCCTCCAGTCCCCTTCAACCCAGGAAAGGCAAAATTCATGTGGGAAACCATCCCAAGGCACAAAAGGGAAAGCTCCTTTCAGCAGCACCCAGCTCCTGTCCTGGCACCATTTGTAACAGTGTTGGGTCTTTTTATTTTTGTTGAGGTCAGGATGAAAGACACGGGAAATGTAGGATTGAGTTTGGATTTGGCGGTTTCTCATATTTTATTTATGTACAGACTCACACACTGAGTTTTAATTAGCATGCCAGGAAAAGGAGTAAATAGAGAGCTGCTAACTTTTTAAAAGGTTATTTAAGTGATAATCCTTTAATAACAAAGTGATACTTGCGTCATTTATGGTTTTGACTTAATAATGACTACTTAAGGCCACAATGGAGACTTTTTTCGCTTAATTACAGGAAAACTCCTTAAACTTAGGAAGAAGGTGGTGAAGAAGGACTTAGAGAATGCCCAAATCACTCCATCTTGTCTCACACATTATTCCTATATACTAAAATCTTAAATCCAAGGTTCACCCTGTGAGATCACACAACACTATTCAAACTCAGCACACCCACAACTCTTGTGCTGTTACTTTATTTACCAGCACGAGGCTCACACAGAGACCCAGGATCTCCTGGAATGGGCACAGATCCTGGGAATGCTGAGAGCCACTGGGATAACTGAATTTAGCATCCCTGGGCAGGACATCCCTCCTGCAGCAGCCACCAGGCAGTAAAATCCCAGGTAGGGGAAATACATCCTCAATCTGCTGCTCAGAGAACGAATTTTCCAGAAAAAGAAAAGCCAAAAAGCAACCAAACTCCTTACCTTGAAAGCAGCAGTTGTGCCATTCCCAGGAGCAGGTCAGCAGGAACACCCAATCCCTCTGCATTCATCCATCCATGGATTCCACACCCCAATAAAGGACTCTGCTCCACCTTTCCCTCCTCCCTCCCTTCCTCGTCTGCCAAATTCCCTTCCCAGCAGCTGTTCCTGCTCTGCAGCACAGAACCCCACAGCTGGGAGGGATAGCAGAGGGAATTCCTACAGGTTTGGGGAATTCCTACAGGTTTGGGGAGCTCCAGGCACCCAGGGCAGAGAGCCCCCTCTGACACTCTGCGGGGTGTGTTTAAGAAGAAATGTTTTCGATCTAAGAGGAACACCAGGAAATTCTGTGGGATCTGGGGAGGTTTAGCAGGACCAGGTGCTGCTCTGGGTTCCCAAAGGTGGGACATGGGACCTTTTGGAGGTTCCATTCCAACAACATTCCAATATTCCAGTAAATCACGGTATAAAAATTGTCCGTTTGTGTTCTACTATTTTTTTTTTCTCTTTCCCCAAGTTTTGCTGTATTACAGAATGGCTTTAAATTTCATTATTTCCTTTCCCTCTCCTGCCCCCAACCCCTGATATTTGTGCTGTTGGGACACAATTCTGCTCAACGCTTGGTTTTTTCTCAGTGAAAAATGTCTCTCCTGTACTGAGGTCTCCAGTTTCAAACCATTGCTAAACACATCCCTGAGAGCTGATTCCTTAAATAACACCATTGCAGGGGGAAAAAAAAATTAAATTAATTCCCTTTACAAAGCTCTGCATGGAGAGGACATTGAGCCTTTTGAAGGATCCACGACCCAAATTGGCTGCAAATTCCAAAGGTCTTGGGGTCACTGGGAATGCTGATTCCTCTCCCAGAGCAGGAGAAGTTCTTGTTAAATTTGGGTTCTAAATTTGGAAGGGTTTTCATCTCTCCTCAGCTTCCTCTTTTTACTCTTTTTACAGATCCTTCCTTCTTTTTTTTTTTTTTTTTTTTTTTCATTGTCATGCAGGGAAGTCAGATTCCTGTGCTGTGAAATTGCAAAATGTTTCCATGGAGATGATTAATATGTTCATAAATCCCCAATAATTCATTCGCTGCAGGACCACTGAGAGTGAAATGTTGGCTGGCAAAAGAAGATGCCTTGAAAAACAGGATTTTTTTTCCCCCTTTTTTTTTGTGATAACCCAATAAAGGAACAAAACAATTGAATGAGTACAGTGTGAACAACATGATATTTTAAATTATTAAGTGATTATTTAAATTATTATATGCCTCCTTACGGTGTTCAAGTCTCATCCTAAAAATTTAAATTTTAGTAAAAATTAAGGAATACCTTGCCATCAAACCTTTCCCTAATTAAAAGGTGAAACAATGATAATTAAGGCATGTAGATGGTGGATTATTGTTATTTACATAATTCCAGAGTGTGAGAGGCACAGGTTGACAAAAATCCCCCTTCCAGGTCAGGATAAAGAGTCAGTTAAAATAGTCATTAAAGAGGAAAGTAAAATACCTGAGAGCTTTCACACATTTTACCTTTATTTATTGCATCTTCTTTTTAATGAATCATTTTCTACTAATAATAATATTGGGTTGTCACTGCATTTGACCTAAATTAAAAGAAAAAAACTGTTAAAGGGAAAAAATAAAGAGTCAGTGGTCATGTTAAAACAGTCACTGAAGAGGAAAGTAAAGATACCTGAGAGCTTTTCACACATTTTACCTTTTTTATTGTGTCTCCTCTTTAATTAATCATTTTCTACTAATAAATGATATTGGGTTGTCACTCCAGCTGACCTAAAATTAACAAAAAAACTGCTTGAAGTGGAAAAAAAATAGAGTCAGCAGTCATATTAGAAGAGTCATTAAAGACTAAAGTAAAAATACCTGAGAGCTTTTACACGCTTTACCTTTTTTTATTGCATCTCCTCTAAAATGAATGATTTTCTACCAAAGCTGTGTTGCTAAAATTCAGCCCATCTCACGTCCTGGGATGTGAGAGACAAGCAGAGCTTCTCGCCTCACTTCATACAAACCTCTCAGCTGATGGCAGAGCTGGAAAAACTCACTTCAAAGCACAGAGCACAGATGAAGGGCTGCATGTGGAAGATGAAAATGCTCATCCCAGTCCAGGCTCTTCAAAGCAGCAGAAGCAATTAATTTGAATTAGGTTAATTAAAAGAAATTTGAAATGTAGAGCTGCACTTTTGACACCTCAGTTCCTGGTTACCTGGTTTGCCCCCCGCTCCAGATCTCAGGGGTTTGGGGGAAAATTTGGGACTGAAGTGGCAGGAAATGAAATTTTGGAGGTTTTTTTTTTTCTCATTTTGCAGGTGGCAAAAAGCATCCCAGAGTGACCTCACAGATCCATTTTCCAAGCTGGGTCTGCTTGGAAAAAAAAATATCCACAAAAATCCACAAAAAAATATCTTGTGGTGCCTCCCCATGGAAGGTTTAAAGGAGACACTCCAGGCCAGGATGGGGCAAATCCCACTCCTGAAAAGGCTGGAACCAACACCTCAGACCCTCTGGATCCAAGCAAATCCTGTTTTTCTGCAAGGCTGAAAGACTTTGGGCAAGATCTCCTAAATATGATTTTTGTTGCTAATTCTTTTTTTTTTTTCTGGGTTTTGCAGCTTTTTTTTCCCCTATACTAAAGACCAGCAACAAGCAAACTCAGCTTTGATAGCACGTAAAATTTGGCTTTAATGAAGAGAGACAAAGATGCTGCTGAACCCTTCTAGAAAAAAAAAAATGGCTGAGTTCCTCCTCAAGTTTCTCAGCAATTCTTAAACCCATGAGGGAAAACCAACAAGAAATTTTATAGTATTTAAAAAACAATTTCACCAAATTCCAAGTAGTTTTCCACCTCTTCTCCAGCCCTGTTTCCTGTAGGGATCTGTGGGCCTCCTGCAAAATGAAATACTTTTAACAATTTTTCGTGACAAGATGAAATTCATCCTTAGTGGTATACCTCAGCACTTCCTGAGCTGTGGAGAAGTTGTCACTCAGAGAAAGAATTTTAGCTCTAATTACCTCCACCAAGAGGAAAATGTGTCCTCACAAGCACAAAGTGAGCAGCAAATGCATTTATCACAACAAATCACCCAATAACGAGGCCAGCACAAGGAGATTCGGGGCTGGGATGACACGACACCACCTCAAAGAGGAAATACAATTCTTATCAACCACCCAGCAGCTTTTAAAACAGATTTACTGATGGGGACAAGCTGTGAGTGAAACCAGGAGCTCGTAGTTGGCTGCTCCTTCCATATTTTATTTATAGACTCCCCAGTTTGTCAGTTAACCACCCAATCTGTCTTGGAAATGTTTAATAAAACTCCTGCTCTCTCCTAGTTCATTTTGCTGGCTGAAATTCCTTGAGTTGCTGCTCCCAAATTTGGCTCGTGGTGATTTGTGAGGGCAGTGACTGCTCGCTGCTCACCTCAAACGGGCAGAGAAAATAATTGTTATTCATTTTTATGCTTGATTTTTTTTTTTCCTCTCTTCAAGCACTGTCTCCTAATGTGTCTTAAAAATATGTAATTTTAGGAATAGTTATGGTCTCCTGTCCAAGGGCTGGTATTGAAATAGGTTGAATGGTCACAGGTTCCAGAGGGAGCAAAGGGAATTAAGGATCTGGATCAGACCTGGATCCTGATAGAATTATCCTCTCAGATGGTTTTTAAAAGATTAAATGAAGCTGCACCAAAAGAAAAAAAATACAATCTTTTTAATCAATGTTTGTCTTTAATGCAGCAGTTCACACTCTCCTTTGTACTGATAAGGGGGGGAATGAAGACACCAACACTGGCAGCTCTTCCTGGGTCTCCAGGAGCTATAAAAAATCCCACATTTAATCCCTCTGATCAAATTAAATCAAAGCAAAATGTTGACTCTCCGATTGTAAAATAAGCTACCAAAAGCAGGGAGAGGACTGTGATTAGCAGGAGTGGGTTTTTTATTTGTGCTCCCACCCCTAAGACTCCTATATAAGCTCATTCTAGACGAGGTTATTTGTTCCCAAAAAATTCCCAGCTACAGCATTGATCTGCAAAAGGTGGATGAGTTCCCTGCCTCAAATTCCTGTGTACATCTTCAGGGGAAAATGGGCCTGTAATAATCTTGGATTTCATTTCAATTTCTTTCCCCTACAAATCTTCACAGGAGAGTTGGATTGACACAAGATCAGAGTTGGAAGAGAAAACAAATAGAATTTGTGGGCCTGAACTGGGTCTTGGAGACCTAAAGCCAGAGAAAACAGGGGAAACAGGGAAAACAGGGAAAACAGGAAAACAGGGAAAACCATCCCCACAAATCTTCTGGGTGTGATTCATGATCATTTTGAAGGCTTTATTCATCTGGGAAAAGGCAATTTTTGTAGGCAATTATACATTAGATTCCTCATCGGAATAAGCTACCAAACATCCTGTGCCTGGGAGTCCTAAAAAATTCTTAAATATTGATAAAGAGTGTCAATATGTGAGAGTACGAGAAGATTTCAAATTTGGTCTGGTGGGTTTGGAATTCGAACTTATCTCCTTCCTGCGTGGTACATCTGCTTTTGGAAAATGCCTCACAGACATCAATTTTCAGTGGTGCTGTTGATAATGGGATAAATGCAGTGATGGAGATGAGGCAAGGATTTAATTTCATCACTATATAAAATATATTTTTATATTTTATATATCTAATATATAATATAGATAAAATTTATAATAGTATATACAAAAAATATATTATATATAATATAGTACTCTATATATAATATAATATAATATAATATAATATTATATATATAATATATAATACATAATATATATAAGTATTTGTATACAATATAGATAAAGTATATAATATAGATAAAGTATATAAAATATAAATTTGAGCCAAAAAATTATTCCTGGATAAAACTGAGCTTGGGATACTTAAAATATTTTCATTCCAACTACCAAAAAACTGCTACAGTGAAGGAACGAAAGGGGAGGGAAAGAGGAAAAGGAGCTCAAAAAAATAAGAGGCTCTTTCAACACCAAAGTGTTTTTTAAAAAATCAAACCCAACCAAGTCCATTAGTGCTATCCATGCCATTCATATTAATTTAAAAATGCTTATCACCAGATTATACTGCTTGTTTGCGCCATCCTAACTTCATTAGCGCTAATGGGAAGCAATTACGACTGATATGCGAAATATTTAATTAAAAGATTTATCTGCTCCTATTGTCATGTTTCTGGAGTGTCTGCAGCGTTGTCAGGACTGCAGTTGTACCTTTGGAGCTTCTGGAGCCTCCCCATCCTCCTCTCCCTGTTTTCCTCATGGGCTGGAATCCAGCTGTCACAGTAGGACACGGAATAAAGATGCTCCAGTCAGTAGAAATCAGGTTTTAATAAAAAATATAAACAAGATACATATTTTTAAAAAATAGATATATATATTAATATATTAATATATATATAAAATATACAAATAAAAAAATTACAATTTATTCAGCTTTTTTATAGCATGCTGACTAAAAAAAACACATAGTTGGTTCATATTGACACCTCTGCCATTGGCTCAGAAACAGAAATAGCAAACAACCCGTGTTGTTATGGGCAAGGAATATTGTTTACACAAGGTTGTTTTGGGGAAAAGAAAAACTGTTGAAAAGTTTCCCTTGGGAGGAGCTCAGCAATTCTCAAGCTCAGAAAATATCGAGCCCACAGTCTGACCACTCTGGAAAGGATCCAGACCTCAGACCTCACCTTCCCCTGGAGGAATCCCTGAGGGAAGAACTGATGTCTTTTTTCCCAGATTGCTGAGAAACTGAGATGCAGGCAGCCCCACAGATATTCCCTGCTGCCCCCCGCACTCTCCTCTTCCTTTGGAGTTGTCCAGCAGATCCAGCCAAACCCGAGCGACCAGGAAAGGCAATTTCCCTCCTCCAGGTTTCACGTGTGGACACAGAAAAGGGCTGTGCATTGATTCTCCCCTCCTCAAGCCTCAAAATGGGATTCCTGCTTTTTTTTTACTTCTCAGAGCTCTGAATCAAAACAAACAGAAGATCCAAGAGCCTCACCATAACCCCAAGAGGGGAAAGCAATGGCTCCGAAGTCAGGCTCTGCCCTTTCCCAGCTCTTTTCCCCTGGGCAGCACCAGGGAGTGACAGGAGCAGTGAAAGAACAGGTTCTGCTCCATCACCTCCCCAATCTCTGCTGCTCCTCTCCTGCTCCCGGGAATGCCTGCTGGGAATGTGGCACAGCTGCTGAGGGTGAGGACAGGGGACAGAGCTGATCCAGGCACGGCGAGGGCTCCTCTGCTCTGCACCAACACTCCTGGCTGCCAAGAGCTCACACTGAACTCATCGAGTCCCTGAGGCTGGAAAAAATCTCCAAGGCCAAGCCCAGACTTGGCCAAAACACTGAGTTCACCCTGGGCACCATTTGTTACAGTTTCTGGTTTCTTTTTCTCTGCCCAGGTCAGGATTAAGGCTCGGGAAATCTGGATGCCCAATTTGGACTCAGATGTTTTTTGTTTCTTATCTATTCACAGTCTCACTAGGCGTGAGCTTCAACTAGCAAATTAGGAAAACAAGGGTAAAATGGTGTGCTCTCTGTCTCTACCAGGTCTTTCCAAGGACAATTATGAAATGCCACCTAAATCATTTTTATTTTAAAACCAATAAACTACTTGAAATCTGCAATGTGGACTCCATCAACCAACTACAGAAACCACCCAAACCCATGAAGAAGAAGGACTCAGAAGGGGAAAAAGAAGGACTCAGAGAACACCCAAATCCCTCCATCCTGACTCACGTGTATTACGTTATATACTTTTATATACCATTTATATACTAAAACCCCCAAATCCAAGTTTCCAGAATTCCAACAAAACACCACCTTGCCAATCAATCCACATCACCAAGCGCCACATCTGCTCATTGTTGAACTCTTCCAGGATTGGCGATTCCACCATGCCCCCTTGATCACCCATTGGGTGCAGAAACTTTTCCTAAAATCCAGCCTGAACGTCCCCTTGAGGCCTTTTGCCCTTGTCCTGTCACCTGGGAAAAGAGGCCGACCCCCAAATTCCATTCTGCTCCACTTAAAGGCTCATTGTGGGTAAAAACCTGCTCTTTTCTGTCCCAGTATCCTATAAACTCTATTATTTTATATTAAATGCAGCCCAGTGATTACTCTGCCCGTGCTCCTGCCACCCTGTAACCACCAGCTCTGTTTTATGGGTGTATTTTGAGAGCTACACTTCGAAAAAGACCCTTTTCATTGTGTCACAGGACCAATGATTCCCATAAAATTGCCCCTTTCTTTCCAAACCACGGCCACATAACTTGGTCACAAGGCAGTGCCAGGCTTCAGGATCTCTCTCAGGCACAAAATGAATGTTCTGAATCATCGTCTGCAGCTTGGCTGAACCTCACTCCTCACACTGGTGAGGGAAAAGTGGCCTTTTATAATCTCATAAACTGGGAGGCTGAAATTATCACTGCAGTTGTCGAGAGCTTTATAGAGATTAAATCTCCTCCATGATAGACTGGTAGCAAAGCTGAGGGCTGGTTTATGAGGGGAAAAAAAGCAACCATAAAGAGAGAATTGGCCTCGCTCGCTCTCCCCAGTCCTTGTTTGAAAACTCTTCCTGGCAGGTCCTACAACAACAACAACAACATCAAATAAAGCAAAAAGCCACAAAGAAATGAATGGCTTCTCCTGATTTTGTCCTTCCTTATCAAACACTGCCACAGGGAGCATCACCTCCTGCAGGATGATGCGGCTTCGATGGGAATTGGGAAATTTTCAGGGAAGGAGTTCACATTCAGCAGCAGGGTAGCCCTGAGATTAAATCTCTTTACCTTGGCTCAAGGTCAGGCAGTGCCTTGGTGGGGTTCTCTTCAGCTGCCACATTTTTAAAACAAAAAACTCAGGAGGAAATCAGTTTTAGGGCAGAGAATGCAGTCTGGGTCACAGAACCACAGGAAGGAGGCTGCTGGGAGGAGGAACCTTGGGAGCAGCACAAGAGGTGCTGAAAGATTTGTTGGTCAAGGTTTTGCTTTGATCCAGCTCGCTCCACGTGGGGAATTTCATTTTCTTTATCGGATAATTACTTGGAATTTGTCTCTTTTTTATCACTCCCTGGATAAATCCATTGGAAATCCAGCTGCAGACTAGGGAGCATTGTCCACTTGGAATTCTTCATCCACATCGTGGGGATCAATGAAGGGGCTTGCAATTAATTCAGGATAAAGTGGATGAAAAGCCTTCCCCAAACTCACAGAATGCTTTTAATGGCAAGTTGTGGTTGAGTGTTTTTGTTAAAGGACAGGGAGACAGCCAAGCAGCCCAATCCATATCTCAGGAATTATTTAATGGCAGATATTCCCAGCAGATGCTGAACCACAGCACTTCCAGAGATAATGAAAGAAAACTAATCAAAGCAAAGCTTTAAAAACGAGAAAAAACAGACCTCCCAAACTCCATTCTCAACAGCCTCACCCTGGCACACAACTCCTTAAATCAAAGAAAACTGAGGCTTTTTTGACAGAATCGACACCATCTGTAAATTCATTGCAAAAAAAAAAAAAAAAAAAAAACCAACCCAGTCACTTTCCCCCCCAAAAAAGTTCACATTTGGATTACTTTTCCTTCATGTTAACTTTTCAAATCAGCCTTCCTCCTGCATCCAGCCAAAGCCTTTACACTGACATTGCCTTGAGATGCTCTGGCTGTTAGTAATAATAAGGACAAGTGAGAAATTATTAAAAGAGATTTATTGAAAGTGACTGAATGCTCCAGGGTACCATAGGAGGAGGTTCGATCCTCAGAACAATTTTATACAGCATATTGAGGCTCTTCAGACTTTCAACTTCCAAAAAAAAAAAAAAACAAAAAGAAAAAAAAAAGGGAAAAAAATGGAAAGTTTCTCCTGATTCAGAGCTACTTTGACACAGCTTCAAAGCAGCAGCATCTCAAAGCAGCGTTGAAGGAAAAATGGAAGTATTTTACAATGACAGCTCTAATATCTGAACTCGGCCTAAAAGCTGTCAAATAAATTAATAGTGATCTAGCAGCTCCGGTAGGGAACCTTCTCATGTACAAATGGCCTTGGGTTTTAGCCTACATTTTTTAGGACAACGTTTTTGTGGAGGAATTTAGAGAATTTTTGTTTGTGGCACCAGTTTGTGGTGCTTGACCACAACAAAGCCACTCAGTAATTGGGGTTTTTTTAGCTACGTGCTAAAAACATTTTGAAATATTCGACTTATCTGAGCAGCCTGGTGTGGTGAAAGGTGTCAGGCCTTTACATGTGTAATAATTACCATGGGTAAGCTTCAAATCAACTTCCACAAGGAAAAATTAATTGAAACATTTGGACAATTATCTTCAAAATCCGTTTTACTTCTGAAAGGATGGAAGGAGAAAATCCTTGTAATTACAGCCTGCAGAAAGTGTCTGTTCCTTGGATTTTTGTTCCAGGACTGCCCTGGATTTAATGAACCACAAATCAGTTCTTGGGCTTTGACATCCAATATACATTTTGTTATATCAAGACTCTGGGGGCTCTGCAGTAAGAAGCTTTTAGGATTTTTGGGGGATATTTTGAAGTTTGTTTTCCTCCCAACTGCAATTTAAGTGAGACAAGCCCAAGGAGGAGGCAGAATTCCAAGAGCTCCTGGTGTTTGTTGGGTCCACTTGGAGGTTTTCCCCAGCAGAGGAAATTCTCTGAGTGCTTTTTCATTCAATTCCCACAGCCCAGAGCTTGCTGAGCCTCTCAGGGGGAGCTCATTAATGCCACAGCCAGCAATTAATATTCTTGGATGCAAATTTTTCCACGCTTGGGATCTTCTCCCACGAGTCAGAAGTCGGGTGGGTTCCTCCAGACTTTGTTGGGGTTCAGGTGGGGTCTGGACCTCCCAGCTGCTGCTTTGCTGGTCCAAACCAGCAGCCCAACAAACCTTCATCTGTCTCTGTGCTCTCCATTATTTTAAATTTTATGGGTCACACCAGAGGATTTGGTTCGTTGAATTTTAATATTAGAAAAAAAAATTAATTATTTGAGGATGAAAATGTAGAGAACTGGTTTGGCTTTTAGCAAGAAAAACCCCCACTCATGATATAACTCATTCCTTGAGGGCTGGATTTTCTTTGGACCTTCATGTCCACACTCTTGCTTTATCTTCAGTTTTTTTACCTGTCTGACTCTTCCCAAATCCAGAGTTCAGCCCAGCTCCTGAGTCAGGGCTTGGAGAGCACAACCATCATCCTCCAGCTCCAACAACAACTCCTCTTTTTCCAATAAAACCTGTGGGGATAACACCTTCAAACAGGATTTATTGAGGCAAATGAAATCTCCTTGGGCTGCGTTTTACCTCGGTTTAAAAGGAAATTATTCCCCCAATAATTTACTGGAGTGACCCTCTGTAAACAATATTAGCTGAAAGAACTGCACTTCATTATCTTTATAATAACAACACACAAAATTCAGGATGCCTTAAAACTCCTTTGGACAGCACGACCCTGTGCTGATAATAGGATGTGAAACCAATGTTCTGGGGACTCTCGAGAGGAAAGTGATTTACTTATAAATCACTTTTACTTTTTTCTCTAAGTGAGACTCCAGGTCACAGGTAATTAAAGCACAGGAAATTAAGGATGGGATTAAGAGCTGGAGCTCCTTTCCTCACCAAAGAGCCCCACAGATGACAAAATCACGGAGTTGTTTTGTGAAATCATCAAGTCCAACCTCACAAATGTCATGAATCAACTCTGTAAACAGCAGTACAAAACTGTCAAATCACTGCAAAAGGCAAAACTGGGTTGTTTTTGTTTTTTTAGAAATCCTCCCTGAAAGCTCCTTTTAATAAATACACTCCATTTTTTCATTAAGGCAAATAAATAATAAATAAAAATGCTCCAGAATAAATATGTACCAGTGAACAGCCTGGGAGAACTGAAGCTCTACGAGCTGTAATCCCAGCAAAAAGAAATTTGGATGTCTTATCTAGACCTGCTTGTTATCATTGATCCTGAGAGTGCCAGAACAGCACAGGCAGTGATCTGAAAAAAGGCAGGAGGAAAAAAAAAAAAAATCCCACACAGAACCCAAAGCGCTTCTCAGCTGCATTTGAAAAATTTGAAAACAAGGTGCAGACAATGAAGTTTTCTCTCCCTTTACCTGGCGAGAGATGATATTTCAACTATTTGATCTGAGGAAAGGAGGCATCTGCTTGAAAATCCAGCAGCCAACGAGGCTTGTTATACAAGCAAGGTTGTTTTCCTCCGTGGTTTTTGAGAGCAAACTTTTCCCCCACCAGGCTGGTGACAAACGAGCTCCGTGCTGACATCTGCTGCACGAGCTGAGTTGGCTAAACTGAGTCCCCTTCTGCCTCCTCCAAAGTGCCTTGATTTGGGAGGGAAAAGAGGGAAAAGAGGCTTTTCTCTCCTCTCTTTCAAAACTTTCCCAAAGAGAATCGGAAATGCGGTTTGCGAGTTCAAGGGGAATCAACACACGGAATTTTGGGAGCGTCCTCTGGAAACGTTTTGTGTCTATTTACAGATCAATTTGGAGCTTCCCCAGCCTTTTCTCTACCTTTGCTGCATAAGAAAAAAAACTGAAATTAGGGGTGACTGATCACCCAGAGCAGGTTGAGGGGACAGGTGACAGAAAAGCGAGGACACCCTGGAGAGGTCCCAGGTGAGAAAAGTTCCCTGCAGAAAAGACAGGGCACAAGGGATTGATGCCATCTGCTCACTTTCTAAGGAGTTTTGTTTTTTTAAGTTTTAATTGGGTTGTTTTTCCCCTTCAAGGACTGCCTGGAGAGGTTTGGATGGAGTTCCCATCCCTGGAGGTGTCCAAGGAATGAGTGGACAGGGCAGGGTGACGAGGTGGGGACAGGGCACAGGGTTGGACTCGATGATCCTGGGGGGTTTTCCAATCAAACTTTCCTATTCTGTGGTTTCCTATTCTGTATTTAACCACTTTTCACCCTTCAGACTTTTGATCAAATCTGCTCCTATTTCCCTGCCAAAGCATTTTTTAAGCCTTCAGGAATGTGGGGCTCCGTATCAAAAATATGTGATATTTTCTGGGGTTTTTTTGTGCTCTTGTGAGAGACTCTGCTTGTCACTATAGGACACGAAAAGAACAACACGCACACCATCAGGTCATTCAGGGCAAAAAGAGAGAATTTTATTTTTCTACCTCGATTTATATAGATTTTGGACAACGACCAGGGATTGGAGGATGATGGTTGCCACCTCTCCAACCCCTCTGGTCAAACTAGAAGTCCATCAATTATCCCTCCTCAAGAGAGGAAATGAACAAGAATAGTTTACAGTAACATCACTTTTGTTTAGTTGAAAACCCGTGAGAAACCCCACCACAAAATGCAAACATCAGAAGGTTAAAAAAGATCAGGGTGATGCTGCTCTGTCCCTGTGCTCCCCCCTCCCCAGTTTGAGCTCAGTGTTGTCATTTCCCCTGAGCTGCTCTGTCAGGATTTTGACGACCAGAAAGGGTTGGGGAGGATTTCCTCTCTGGAGCCCAGGAATGACCCCAAGCCAGCTGGGCTCTGAAACCTCCTGAGCACACGAGAGTGAATCCCCTCAAGTTGGTTTTTCACTTACTGGAAAATGGGTTTAAATACCAAACAAGGAGCCTGAGATTGTATGAAAAGGATCTATTCCGTCCCTTTGGAAATCAATTTATTGCTCAGAGCTGCTCTTTAAGCTGATGTTTGCTTTTCAATCACATCAAGCTGCTCCAGGATATCTGGTGTCCTATTATCCTCAATCTGTGAGACTTTAGGGATGCTGGGAGGGAGGTTTGGAGGGATGCTCAGGGGGAGAATCTGCCTCTGCAAGGGGAGGAATGAACTCCAATAGCTTTGGACCTCCAGTCCTGCGGCATACATAGTTTAAAAATACCTAAATTAAGAATCATATTTTTTAAAAAATAAGTAATTTGAAGCGTTTGGGAGGGGCAGGCTTTGCACAAAACCTCTGCCAATCATTTCAGTTTTATGGGATGCCTTTTTATGGGGCTGCAAAATCCAGAGGCAAGCCCAGCTGTGGGAATTAGGTGTCACAACGTGGATATTCTGTTCATTCAGGGGGGTTCCAGGTGAATTTAGATCAGCCCTGGGCAGCCAGGCCAGGCTGGATCAATCCAACCCCGTTTGTGTCAAAGGCTCTGAAAAGGGCTCAATAAACAACTTCTCTCTGAAAGACAAGTCAGCCCTCAAAGGCGAAGTTTTGCAGGCAGTTTCTTAAGAAAGTTGGCGAGGAAAAACTGACTTTATTAATTATTCAGCTCATCTATTTGACTCCCAGTTAAATAGCTCCATGTATTCTCTAAGTAGGCAAAAAATCACCTGAAAATTCCTTTTAAATTCTGCTTGTCTGCTCAGGAGTGAGGCGTGTTTGATCAACACCTGAAATATTAAAATATATTTTTGAGCTAAAAGAATCCAGATACCAGGAAGTCATCTGCAATAAACACGGCTTTTCCTATGATATATGAAATTAAACAGCAAGGACTATGGATTGAGAATCCAAATTAGTTCTTTGTAGGGAAATGGGGTGGGACCAAAGAAATTTCAGCATTTCCAGTCAAATGACATTCAGTTTTATATGAACAACGATTGCTTAGCAGGCTGAGATATATTTTATCCAAAAAGAATGTAATTAATCCAAATTTAAGCCATTTCTATACAAATACTCACCCACCACCAGTTCTGTTTCATTCCTTTTAATTCCTCTGTGCTCATCTTTCAGCCCTCACCATCTCCCTGCTTTGCTTCCCGTAATGTTTTTATCCACTAAACCAATTTTATATCTACAAAAACATTTAAATAATGCTCTAATTTTCAATTTCAGCCCAATTTTGCTGTCCCTTTGCTGAACAAAATCCCAGCCTTTCCAGGTGGGCATCCCACCTTCCCTCTGCAACAGCTGCTCCAGACACGGATTTGTTCCCTGCTCAGACACTCCAAGATCATCAAACAGAGCAGCCACCTCCTATCGACAGAAAAATCTCCATTTGCAACCAAGAATGTCAATTATTCAAATTTCAGGGCTCTGTCTTAAGCTCTGCCAGAAGTGTTACTGCCACCAGTGACAGGATCTGGCTTCTCCCCAGCTGCACAAGAGGCAAACACCAAAGGCCATTTTTTTTTTATATTTTTTTTAATTTTTTTTGCTGATGCAGTTGGAAGGATTAGGAGCATAATTAAAAAGCCAAAAGTATTTCAGAAAGTTGGAAGGAAAGGTAAGAGGGGGTGTGAAAGCAAAACAATTCAAAAATATAAATCTGGAGGGGAGAAAAAGAGTGCAGTGCTCTATATTCTAAGTTTTTTTTAAATTCTTTTTAAAATTTTCCTCCTCAGACTCTCTGTGGGCATGGATGATGATCCTGAACAGGATTTTTGGAACCAGGAGGCTGCTTTTATCCCAAGGCAGGGATTTACCACGGTCTGGGGTGGGTTTTATGTTTGATTGGAAGAGACAAGGAGAGTTCTGTGCTCAGTTAACACAAATTAACCAGGAATTTCCAACGAGGAGTCTCAGCTCTCCTGCCTGGGAGACGCATCTCTGGCTTGTCCTGGAGCTGGGAAAAGCTCCCTCAGCTAAACTGGGATGGGAAAGCAGCACTTCTGGAAATGCTGCCCAGTGCACTTTAGGCCTCACTCTTGGCCTTTCCTGGTTTTCTGGAATATATGGAATATTCCAGAACATTCCACCTGGAGAGGTGCAATATTCCTGTACCTTTTCAAAGGATTTTATTAAAAAAAACAAAAAAAAAAAAACAAAAAAAAAAAAACAAAAAAAAACCACACAACTATAATTGATAAACTACAGTTAAAAACTCTAAAATTCCTCTGGATGGGAAGGATATTGGGATGAAGACATGTAGTGCCTGTGGTTGGGAACGAACCATGACTGATAGCACCTCGCCATGGAGACCAGGAGAAAAGGCTCCAAGGAGAGCTCCAGAGCCCCTGCCAGGACCTAAAAGGGCTCCAGGAGAGCTGGAGAAGGACCTGGGACAAGGCCTGGAGGGGACAGGACACAGGGAATGGCTTCTCACTGCCAGAGGTTGGGATATTGGGAAGGAATTGTTCCCTGGGAGGCTGGGATGGAATTCCCAGAGCAGCTGTGTCTGCCCCTGGATCCCTGGAAATGCCCCAAAGCCAGGCTGGATGGGGCTTGGAGCAGCCTGGGATAGTGGAAAGTGTCCAAGGGTTTGGATATGAAATGGTCTTGAAGGTCTCTCCCAACCCAAACCACTCAATAATTCTATTTATCTCACTCACTTAGCAAAAGAGGATTTTATTATTCTCCCTGTATTCTGCTTTTAAAAATCCAGTTCTTTAACTGAGGCTGGAGGACTGTCCTCAGAAAATCTTAGCCTGATATTTTTAGATTATTTTTTTTTTTTAAGAGGAAATGGAGAGTTGAGCTGGTTTTTGGTGCCATCAGCCTCAATCTGGTCATGCCATGATCACTCTTCCCAGGAGCTGCATGGAACAAAACCAAACACCAAAAAACAAACACCCAAATAAACCAGAAACAATCAAAAAGCAGAATATTGAAATCTGGATTCTAAATGTTGTTCAGGAGCTGGTACAAAACTGCACAGCACAGATCTGGAAAGCCACAAAACGCTTGGACACCTTCAGAGAGAGCGTGGGGAAGAGTTTCTCCACTGTCACATCCTGTGGAAGCAGCAGCCCAAGAGACAGCCAAGATCTGATTTATCTGAACCCCAAAGACTCCTATTTTCTGCCAAAGGAATCAAGAAGGAGCAGGAGGAGGAGGACTGATGGTTTTGTGCAGCAAAGTCCTCCTTGGCACCTTTGGCACCTTCGGCACCTTCCCTCCATCCCAGTGGGAATTCCCTGGCCTCCTGCTCCATCCAACTCCCTTGAAACACTTGGAGACCTTCAGCAGAGCCACTGTCACCTTCAGAGGGGACAAGCAAGTCTCAGGGAGGACTTTGGAGAAGAGATTTGGGCAGCTGTGCTCACCAAGAGCAAAGATTTGTCACGAAAAGCCATCACTGCTCCCAGCCTCCCGAAGGTGACACTGAGTGACTTCAGAGCTGGAATCTGTCTCTAATATAACAATCCAGGCTGTCAGCTTCCTTGATTCCAGCATTAACTCAAAAAAAAAATTATTATCAATTACCCCTTCAATTTTTTAGGAAACCTGGGAATTCTCTGCCTTTGACAGAAGGTGACTGCAGGCGACCTCAAACCCTTCTGCATCAGCCACAAGGAATTATGATTTTTCCCTGGCAATGCTGGAATTGTTGAAGGCATGTTTTATTTTGGGAACTTCAGGCACCTCTCAGATATTAATTCAGGAGGGCTGGCAGCAGCTCCACCTCGGAGAAAAGTGCTGCTGTCCCTTTTTTCAGGTGAGCCATGGACACTTTAAGTGCTTTGCTCGAGGCCAGGAGTGAGTCACTGGGAGAACCAGAACATCCCTTCTGTTGCTGCCAGCACCAGCTCATGAAAATAATGGCAATAATTCACAGCAACCTTGGGATTTATGGCAGAATTTAACGAGTTTGTGGTCTGAGCCCATTGGAATAAGAATCCTTTAGCTGTAAATTGGGTGGTCATTGTTCACAGCCACCTTCACGTGACTACTCGGGAAAGAATTCCACAAATTAATTCTTTTAATGCTAAAATAACCAGATTTCCCTAAAAGGACACCAGTGCTGAATTCATTAAAAACAACCCAAATGCCACAAAAAACCCAGTAAGACACAAGGCCACAGTTCTGGGACACCACACCAGCCACTTTCCATCCCCTAAAATCTGCAATCACTCACAAAGGGAACAAGGGCCAGGGACTTTTCCAGGGCCTTCCTAAGCTGGATTTGTGTTTTTTTTCATTCTCCTAAATTAAAATTTCCAAATGTACAGCTGCCATTTGTAGGAGAGGAGCTCTTTATGGATCATTTCCTAATATTTTGGTGTTTTTCGTGGGTTTTCAGCTATGAAAAGGCAATTGTTGGTTATGATTCATTGTGCTAGACCAATGCAAATGCTGCCCTTTAAATATGGCGTGATTTAATTTAATAGTTCCTTCTGCTGCAGGAAATATCCCCTGGATAGAAACAAACAGTCCAATTCCCGAGGAATTTCCACATTGTTTTTACAACACTTCCAGCAATGGTATAAACAGGCTCAGAAGTCTCTCAGAAACGTTTTCGGTGGTAATTGCCATATGTCACTATTAAAAATTATCCTAATTCTGCTCAATTACAATAAAATGAAATAGTTTCCATGGAAATAAGACAGGACTCTTTACCTGGTGGTTTCCGGCCTTTGGGTGTTTGTGATTTCCCAGAGTGACTGGGTTTTTTAAAATGGTTTTAGAATGGGAAGGCTGAAATATGCAAATGAGTCCAAGGCACAGAAAGCAGCTGAATTAATTTTTGGGAGGTGCTGGATGGGAGGAGTTTGAATAGAACTTGGTTGTAGAGGGAGAAAAAAAAAAACAACAGCATTGCCCAAATCCATACCATCTTCCCACAGCACCAAAACACTCTGTTGTAGCTCCTCCATATTCATCATCTTTTTGGTGATAAAAGAAAAAAAAATAAGCAACTATAAATAAATAAAAACAATAAAACAATAAAAAGCCACTCTTTTTGTTCAGTGAGAGGTATAAAACACCTCAGTTGCTGAGCACGGCTTTGTCACGTTCCCAGGGCAAGGATGGTAATTTCTTTACATGGAATTGCAACGTTGGAGATTCTTGGAGAATTGCAATTAGCCACAGCACTCTGCAATTTGGGTGCCAGCAGAGAGGAGGAGATTCCTCCTCCCCATCCCTCAGGATTTTCCCGCAGTGCCATGAAAATGTCACCCCAAACTGGCGCAGCAGGTGCCTGATGTGACAATTCTTGTCCTCACAACCCACCTGCAACTCTGTTTTGGGGCTTGGGAAAAGGTTGGATTTTTCCCAAGGTGGCTCCAAGCAGACCAATTTGCTTCAAAAATCCCACTGAGGGTGAGCAACGACATCTAAAGCACTTCAGACTCCATTTATTTGGACAAGGAAGGATGGGTGGGGTTAAATTCATATCAAGAGCAGCCCCAAGTGGGTTCTGCAAGGCCAGACCTGCAGAAGACACCGCAGACACCCCAATAAAGTCACACCAGCCACTCCTTTTTGCCAAGATCCCGAGTTCTGCAGGTGAATCCCCTATAAAGCTGGAGAGAACACCAGGCTCATTCAGCCCTTTGCCATGGAAAACACCAGGAAAAGCCCAAAAAGGGCTGGAGAGGGTGGGTCTGTCTCTGAAATTGAAGGAATCTTGGCAGGAAGACCTGGATTGGCAACATGAACCCACAATCCCTGGAAGTCCAAGCGGAGGCTCGATAACACCTTCCCATTCCAGGGAGATTCAGACTGAGCACATCCATCTTTAATGATGGAGGACATGGGAACATCCTCTTGGATTTATCAGCTTGGGCTGTTGCTCTTCATTTCAAGCGAGCTGGAATTAATTTTTAAAGAGTAGGAACAGGTACAGCAGCAGCCTAAAAAAAAAAAAAAAAAATCAGTGGGGTTTGTCTCCTCAGCCCATGATAGGAGGCAAAAAACTCAACCTGACTGTCCGTGTTCACATCTTCTGGAAAAGCTGAGGAATGACAAAGGAGGAAATTGCCAGAGCCTGGAGTGACCTCGGTGCTGGAGGTCAAAGATCTCAACATTGTCATGTTCATCCAGGCCCAGCCTGAGCCTCCCGGGGTCCCCAGGGACTCCAACACAAGGATGTGCTGGAGGAAGTCCCCTGGCCTGGAAAGGAGGCGGCATTAATATTCACACCACATTTAACCTTCAAGAGAGTTTCCAGCACACTCCTCTGCGTACCTGGAAATCCTCTGCTGAACTGCTTTCTCACCATGTGGGGCTGTGTCCAGCTGTGCTCCACAGCTGCAAACATCTGCCCGGAGCTCTGCCACCTGCCTGGGCCAGCTGTGAGCACACGTCCTGTCACCAGCCAGACGAGGAATGACACTGAGGAATGTTGTGTGGAGTGACCATGGGACAGCACAAGGGGACTGAGCCTCCAGCTGTGCCAGGGTGGAGATCAGCAGGAATTTCTCCATGGAAAGGGTGCTCAGGCTTGGAAGAGGCTGCCCAGGGAGGTTTGGAGTCTCCATCCCTGGAGGTATCCAAGGAATTCCTGCACATGGCACTCAGTGCCCTGGGCTGGGGACAAGGCATAGGTCTGGCACAGCTTGGACTCCATGGTCTTGGAAAGCTTTCCCAACCTTAATGACTCTGTAATTAAGCTAAAAAATTAAAGCAGCTGGATTTCTTAATGGAAATTATTTGCTTTTTTCCCAATCACCTGAGCCCAAAGACATTTCCCTTTATCAAAACCACAGCAAAGGTGAGCAAAGCTCACAGAGAGACCCAGAATCAGCTCTGCAATTGTCTCCAACAATTACAGAAATTAGCTATTTCCATAGATTTTAAACTTCTCAGCATTCCCTGAAGATCTTCCCAAGAAATAAGCCTTTTATATCATTAATTCATCCAGCACAAACTAGAAATACAGATCTGTATTGCACACATCTCCTGGTCCAGGCAGCTTTCCAAAATACCTTTGCCATGAGTTTCAACTAATTAAGTCATTTCCAAGGTACAATATTGCCTGGAAGAAGAAGTTAATGAAATGAGTATATGATCCTTTAGCTGAGCTTCATAGTTTAGGAAAGAATTGAACCTGTCATCAGGTCAGTCCGAAATTATTCATGTTTAAGGCTGAAATGATTCTGAATTAGCCTTAAGTTAATAATATGCTTGATAAAGGTTTTCGTGGAAGGAAACCCTGAGAAAACTCTTGTGGAATTTTTAGTTTAGCCTTTTTTTTTTTTTTTTTTTTTTTTTTTACGAGGGAATTTCCCAGAGGAAACACAAGCCGTTCAACCAGTGCCTTTGATCTGTAAAATTTCATATGAAAATAATGTCAGTGATTAGCACTGACAAAAATTAATCTTTCTGTATCCAGAGTGATTTATTCTGCGCATGCTTATGAGATGTACATCTCCACAGTATATATGACAAAAAAGTGAATTTCATCAACTCCACGCATCCTTCAGCAGCTCTGATCACTTCTGAAGGGACTTTGCCCTCACCAGTTCGTTTTCATCTGAACTATTTCTTATAATCCCCATCTTGTGCTCCCAGCAGCTGCATAAGAACAAAGCCCCACTCAAGAAACATTTCCTTGCAGGACATGTAATATTAAATTGGGTTCTAATTACGGATCAGAAATTACAGACACTTTCTTTAGCGAGAAAATACCCAGAATGCCATAGAGAAATTCAATGCCTATTTTGAAGTTAAACTACGACCATTTTTGGTTAAAAAAAAAAGATATTTTGGGTTCAAATCATGTCTCCTGTATGAATTACATATGAATATATTTTAGATGCTGCTAGGCATTATTGTACACAAATATTACTTCCTATTAAAATATCTAAAAACATATGTCACTTCTGTGTGGCAGCAGCGGCCAGAAGAGCCGTGCAGTCGGCATTTTCTGTGGGAAGGGAAAGGAGAGGAGCCTCTGGATATGTTCTTTCTATAGAAAGACAGACCTCAGCGGGCAGCCAAAAGCCCTCCAGGAGAAGCCTGAGCTCCAACAGGAGCACTCAGCTCCCAAAAACCAACTGGGAGCCAAGGGAAGATTAAAGAGATTAAAGCAACCAGCAAACGCTTGGTGCTGGCTCCAGCTGAACCTCAGCTCCACAGCAGGGCCTTTGCAGCACCCAGAAACTGAGGGGATGGACACTAAAATACAAAATACAGCGCTGTTGGAACCCCGGAGGCTGAAAATTTCAGGTTTTCTGTTCTAAAAAATGCTGACTCTCAAGCAAGTACCATTTTATTTGAGGCCATGGATCAGGCTCTCAAATTGAGTGATGGCCCTGGGGTTGTGGATGTGTGGTTTGAAGAGAAGTCTGTGATATCACAGGGTGGAAAATTTAGATTTAAGATTTTAGTAAATAGTAATATATATGGGATAAGATGGAGGATCTGAGATGTTGTCTAAGTTCTTCTTCTTCGCCCTCTCCTTCTTGGTTTTGGGTGGGCTTTTTCTAATTAGGTGAAAAGGTTCACATTGAGGGCCTTCAAATGAGGTCATTATTGGGCCAGAAATATAAATAATAGAGGTGTCACCTCATTATTGGGTGATTAGTGCTTAAATAACCTTGGAAAGAGTTAGAGGTATCCATTTTACCTTCATTTTTTACCTTGCTAGTTAGACCCCACAGCTAGTGAGGCTGTAATAAAGAAAATAATTAATAAACACTGAGTCCAAAGATGAAACTGTGACTCTCATGTGTTAATCCCAGCTCTGACATGAAGAGAAAAGAAAGTCTGAAATCAACACAGCACTGCCTGAGCAAAGCAAAGGCTGGTGGCTGGGAAGCAGAGGAAATTTGGGTGTAAAGGCCTGAGTTTTGGCTCCAGAACCCCTGGCAGGGAGCCCAGAGCTCAGCCTGGCTCATTGTGCCAATGGCAGGGACAGGGCACCAGCCACAACCCACAGGTGGCCACCCCACAGCCACAGGGCTGGGGTGGGATGGGTCAGCCAAGGAAAATCCACCCCGAGTGATCCCAGCAAAGAGAAACCACCCAAAATACAGCTGGTGCAGCCAAGGGACACAAACAGGAGCTGGCCCTTCACCCTCTGGCCAGGGACATCACCCCAAGGATGTCACAGAGGTGTGTGGCCATGGCTGGGGTCTCCAGAGAGGACTCCTCCAGTCCCTGCACCAGTCCCTCTGATGGCTTGGGAAGGTTGAGCTGGAACAGAGACTGGGCAGAGCTGGAGAATAAAGTTGAGATTTATTAAAAGTCCTTTAGGATCCACCTTGGGCAGGACAAGAGCCTGACCAGGGCTGCACCCAAGGTGGACACAAAATGGTCACCAAATGGTCACAAAATGGCTGACTGGTCACAAGGTCTCACACTTTTATAAATTTTGGTTCATTTGCATCTTGGGGTTGAATTGTCCCATTCCAGCCCCAGGCTGTGAGGTCCCATCCTTCTTGTCCCTCCCTCCAGCCCACCGTTGTTTGTGCTTTGGGGCTGAAAGTTGTCCTTGGTGTGCAGCAGGAGAAGGATTTGTTTTGTGTCCCTGCTGTGTGCAGAGCTGAGTGACACTGACTGTGAGCTCAGAGCTGCACCCCTGGGCACCACAGAACATGGAATACATGAAATTTAAACTTAAGGCACCACTCCCAGCTGAGTGGGATGGAGATCCCACATGTTCCTGCAATCCCAGGCTGGGTCAGGCTGGAAGGGATCACAGGGTGTCCCTGGTGTCACCTCCCCACTCCCACGGTGCCATCCCAGAGCACATGGCACAGATTGTGTCCAGAGGGATCCAGGATATCCCCAGGGAGGGACACTCCTCACCCTCTCTGGTCAATCTGTGCCAGCCACCCCCACAGTAAAGGAGATTTTCCTCGTGTCCTGGTGGAATTCCCTGTGCAGCCATTTCTGCCCATTGTCCCTCCTCCTGTTGCTGGGCCCCACGGAGCACAGCCTGCCTCCAGGCTGAGGATATTTTTGGGATCTGCTTTTCCCAAGACAGCATGAAGAGAGTGGATTTGGAAGCACCTTTCCAGCAGCTGGGAAATGAAGGGAGGGATGTCACCCCAAGTTCGCCTGCTTTTCATTGTTTGTACTTTATTCTCATGCAGCTTCAAGAAAAATGTGTAATTTTAGAACTTATCTATTTTATTTACATATTTCTCCTCTGAGAGGAGAAAGGTGATTGATGGTGATGTTCACCAACGAGGTGGAAGAGGTGGCAATGTGTGTAGCCAATCTTTGGTCCTCTTGTCAAAGTGTACATAAGATGGAGTCAGAAAAATAAAGATCAGAACTTTCCTGCTGACCTTTCTGCTGCCTGCTCATTCTTTCCTGTCTCTAACAGCGACAGAGGAAGAGGATTCAGCTCCCTGCATCTGCTGTACCTCATCAGGCTCTTTCTGGAGTGGCTGGAGAAGGAAATGGGGTCAGAGCTGACCCTTCCCAGCTTCCCACCATTCCTGGCGATGGAAATGTGTGAGGACAGCCAGAGCTGCAGTTCATAAGATTTTGCTGCCATCTTCTGATGAAAAGACATCACATGGGGACAAATGCAGCTGCTGGGCAGTGCCCACACCCCCTGTGCCCTGGAATGATCCCATGGGAAAGCTGGCTCCTTTGGCTCCCTGCAGCCTCCTGGGATAATTTGGCTAAATCATTTAAATTCCAGCTCAAATTCCTTCTCCAGACTTCAGAAAACAAACTTGTGTGTACTGTAGTACCTCCATCAGTACACATAAACACCTTCATATTGTGTTTGATAGCAAATATTTTATCATTCAAAACTCCTCCATGCTTCAATTTCCAAAATTCAGAGGTTACATTAAAATCACAGCTTTAAATCAGAGGCGTGAATGAGTTTTCTTCCAATAGTTAATGGATTTTCTTCAAATTTTACTTTGTTCTCTAAAAATGGGTTAAATATTTCAGTCTCTCACTTCATGGAATATTTTCACGTTGGTAGTTCTTAAAATAAAAAAAAAAAAGGGACTTTATATAACATGCAGAAAAATCAACCTAGCTTTAAAATAAATTTCTTCTGAGGGTAATGACGAACAGCCTACTTCTCTTTTGGATTACAGAGGCACAAGCCCTGCTCCTTTCTCAAAGTACCACACACAACTCCAGCTAAAACACACAAAGCAGCAAAACTGGAGCAAGAACAGTTCCCTTGCAGCGCCTTAAGCTGAGTTTTTGCAGTAACTCAGAATTTTGGGGTTTTTCTGTGCCACAATGAAAATCCCTCCATGTGTTTCTGTTCTAGAGCTGTTTATTTTGTCCTCATTCCCCCGTTCCTCACGGCAGACAAACTGAAATATCCCTTTGAGAGCAGCTCCCCTCTGCTCAGTGGAATGTCACAAGAAAAACACTTCAGGATGTGGAATTGAGCCATTGAGGGGTTTTTTCTCCCTTTTTGGAATCACAGAAGGGTTTGGGAGGGAAGGGACCTTAAATCCCATCCCATTCCACCCCTGCCATGGGCAGGGACACCTTCCATGTCCCAGGTGCTCCAAGCCCTGTCCAACCTGGCCTTGGACACTTCCATGGATACAGGGGCAGTTACAGCTTCTCTGGGAATTCCATCCCAGCTCTCATCACCCTCACAAGGAAGAATTCCTCCCCAAAATCCCATCCAGCCCTGCCCTCTGCCAGTGGGAAGCCATTCCTGTGTCCTGTCCCTCCCGGCCTTGTCCCCAGTCCCTCTCCAGCTCTCTCCCCTTCCCGCACTTCACTGCACTTGGGATAAACTTGAAATTCCTTTTTTAGGTACTTCAAAATTCTTAATATTGTGCCTGAATATGTAACTGAACAGTAAAATTTAAAAAATCATCTGTTTGCATTCATTTTTTTTCTTCACTATTCCTCAGCTTCAGCGGCCACCTACATTTACCCCAGGAACAAATGCTGGATAAATTTTGGGAAAAAAAATCTCTAATTGTGGAAGAGAGTTATTACACCTCATTTACAAATTTGGGCAGGAGAAAAGTCTCTCTGAGCCCCATTTCCTGCCAGTGTTGGGAGAGGAGCAGTGCAAGGTGTGAGTGTCAGATCAAATCAATCCACGATGTTCTTTGGAAGCTGGCACAAATTCCAGGTGTACTTGAGTGGTACCACACTTTGTGCCTACCAGGAGCACGTCCAGTTTGTCCTGATTTCCTCACCAGATCCTCTCTGGAATGGACCAGGGACCAGTTTGGATAACCTCTTGTGGGATAAATGACCAATTTCTCCTCAGCAATGAGCTCCATGGCGTCAGACTAAATTTAAAGGGTGGGAATAATCAGAAATCCATAATACCCCATGATCATTGCCCAGCTTTGTTTACCTCTACAAACCTAATGCCATCTGATTAAATTTCACCGTGTTTACACATCACACCCCAGAGTTCCTCAAACAGCAGAAAATGAGATTGACTCTTCAACAGAAAGTGATAATGGAATGCAAATCCATCCACTCCCAGTGCAGCAGATTGCATTGTTTGTCGTGGATGTGGATCTCCAACACGGGCACCAAACACGTCCTTAAACTGGCTCACAGCTCATCCAAAGTGCTTTCATTTAATGTATTTATCCTCATGCATAATTGATTGAGATTTCTTGCATAATTGCTCCCTTTTTGATGAGTTTAATGGTTTTAGTTCATCAGTTGGGAATGGTGTGGGAATTTAGGCAGGAAAAGTCAGGACCTGGAGCTGACTGCCAAAAAATCCATGTTCAGCAGAAGGGATTCGCTTTCCGTGGATTATGTTCATTCTTTACCTGCCTGCTGAGAAAGGTTACATCCAGGACATGGATCAGAATTTTAAAAATAAAATATTTCTTAAAAATATTTCTTAAAAAATAAAATAACATCATTTAAAAAACAAAGTAAACTTTCCCTCCTGCTGCCTTTCAGGAGCACAAATAATGAACAATACCAAATTGTTCTCCTTATAGAGGCCTTTGTCCTTATCCTTGATCAAACGACTCCTGAACTGAGTTTTCCACCACAGAGTATTTCAATCTCTGCCTTCAAGTCCACAAAAAGTTCTGTCTAGGCTTCCAAAGAAACCTAAATCCAGATCCACTGAATGATAAAAAGCTGACCAAATCCCCTGCAAGGAATAAATGAGGAGCAGAAATGTTTGCTGTTTTCTGGAATAAAGCATGGAAAGGAGTCTGATGGGCTGAAAAAGCCCAAATCCAGCAGCTCTGTCCCGAAAGCTGTGATGCCTTCAGAGATAAAGACCAATCCTGGCAGAATATTCCATGACACCCAAATCCAGCACTATTTAGGATTCCTGCAGTCTTAAATCATCCTATAAAGTTACCATGATAAATTAGGACTCCCCTAAGTGTGCTGAACTATACCCAACACAACAATACTTCTCCTAAATTCACAATTGCCTACTAGAGCCTTCCAGGTCCTCAAAATCCATATTTAAAAACCTATTTTCCCTTTTTTTTTTTCCTCACCATGTTCAGAAATGGAAGCCTTTCCTAAAATTACCACCATAGTGATGATACCACAGCAAAGGGACAAAATAAACAGCAGCCAGAGGCTAAAGCAGAAATTTTCAAGATCATTCAATGCTGTGCTGTAGAATTATCCCTTCACACAGAGGATTTAAAATTTCAGGCAGAAATTCAGGTAATTACAGTTATAAAGAACACTAAGTCTATTGAAAGTTTACAAGACCATAGAAAAATGGCAAATCTGGGGAGAAATCACCTTGGTGACTCACAGAAGCGTGTGGATGTACTAACACCACGTTTAGAGGTTCCCAAATTGTTCTTATTTGCCCAATTTCCTCTCTGTTTTCCTGTTATCCACGGGGATCATCACATCCCCTTCACTGAGCCAGGCAATTCCAACATTCCTGGTGTATTCAGTTCACCTGATGTTTATTTTGCTGAAGTTTTGAGCACAAAAATTCCTTTTATTCGTACTTTTTAAAAAATATTAATAATGCATAGGAAATGTAATGGTCTTCTAATAGCACAGTTAATAACTGATATTTTTTCCTATTAGTGAAATGTCATTAATGCCTCTCAAAAAGGAGGCGTTTTCAGATGTCTTGTCCAGAATGTTGTGAAGATGATGATAAATAGACATTCTTAAGTGTGGAAAAGATAAAAATCTCTTAGTCCTTATTAGTTAGTCCTTAACTGTAAGGAGAAAACAAACTCCTAATGGATTTTGACAGATAATGAAGTTGCAGGGATTTAAAAAAAAAAAGCGTGTGCTGGTTGTCTTTGATGTATTGTTTCTTGAGGTGGTACCACAGTCTAATTTTGCTGCTCAAATTCCTCCCTGATAAATCACTCGGTCGTGACATTTAAATGAAGGCAAGAAGAAGAGGCTTAAAATTAAGAAGTCTTTATGAATATGTTGTTGCAGTGGATAAATGGATTTATAGCAACGGCACGAAGATCAATAATTCCATTAAAATGGAGACGTGATTTTCTCCTTCACCCCACAGCCATTAGGCTGCAGGTTACTCTGAAACTACAGAAATGTGATAAATTAAAGAAACATCAGAATTAGGGCACTAAAAGTGTGAGTATTTGAGGTTAGGACACTTTTAATGAGTGCTGCAGTTACTCTTTAGAGATGAAATGAAGTTGGGGTTTTGCTGTCTGATGTTAAATCAATTCCCAAAAACGGGAATGAAAATGGAACCAGCTCCTCCACGGAGCTCCTTTGAGCCAGAGCAGCCAAAATCAATGGGATGGAGGCTTGGAATTGTCCCACAGCCCAGCCCTCCACAGCACAAACAATTCTAACAATCCATGGGCACAGAAAAAGTTTGTGTTCTCTTCTGTGAGGAACCACTGGAGTGACACAGCCCCAAAACCGCTGGAGTTGCCAGGGGAAAATGGGAATTAAAGTGACAGAATTGGTCACATTTAAACTCGTGGGGTTTTCTTCTTTTTCTTGCTTTAGGCAGGGCTGTGGAGTCAAAGGAGGAATCAGAGAGGAGACCTGGATATGAGCACATCAGTGTGGGGATTCGTTTTATCTTCCAAAAGCTGTAGGGAAGGACATTCACCCCGCTGCCCACGGGCTGAGGAGTGTGTGGAGTGTTCCCACCCTCCACCCTGGTTCATCCCCCTGGGAGAGGTTTGTAAAAGCCTCTCTGCTTCACTGCTGCTCCAGGGGACACGGAAATCTTTATCCCAACCTGGCTTATCATCCTGCTTCCCATCCTGCTCCTTACCTGCACCAGAGTCCTGTAGGGGGGAGTTCTAATCCAATTTCAACCACAGAATGAAGTTAAAAATTAAAACTTCACCTCTGAACCTGAGCAGAGCAGCAAAGCACTGTGCAGTGGGGGAAAATGCCTTCTCCTGACTGGACTTCCAGAAAAAATAATCATTTATTTCCCTATTTTATAGCTCTGATTGCCACAGGGCTCCTTCTCTTGGTTCTCCACATCTCCCACTTCCTCCACCTGGAGTTTCCCAGTCAGTCCCTTCTCCCTCATAATTCCACTCACAAGGGTCTGAAGGGACAGGATAAGAGGAATGGCCTTAAACTGCCAGAGGACAGGGTTAGATGGGATTTTGGGGAAGGAATTCCTGCCTGGGAGGGTATTTTGGGAAGGAATTCCTGCCTGGGAGGACGATGAGGACTGGCACAGGCTGCAGCCAGCAAGGGTCACACCTGACAGCCTCCTCCAACTGCTTCTGCCATGACAAAATAACCTTCACCTGGCTGCACGTTTATTTCTTACCTCACAGCCAAAAATCCCCTTCCAGGAGAGCCCATAAATGAATTTCCCCTGAGTCCAAAGGAGCCCATTCCTTTCCGTGAGGTCACCCAGGTGTTGAATAATCGGATATTTAGTCCCTACAGAAGGGATGTGAAAGCCTCCAGGACAAAGAGGAGCTCTGAGGGAACACTACACCCACCTGAGCACGATATTTATCTGTACCTGATGCCTGGAGATGCTCAGTCACACATAAATAATCAGAGCTAGGGCAGTGTTGGGATGACACGACTGCTTTTAACCAGCACACAGCTGCTGGAGAAACACTTCCAGCAACAATTTTCTCAATCTGTCCTGCTGATAAACTCTCTGGGCAGCAACTTTCCCATTTTTTTTCCTGCAGTCAAGCACATCAGCTTCCTTTCTGCTTTAATTTTTGATAATGAAAAGCAGATTTTTCTTTATTATTGTTTAAGTCTTCAGACTAACCCTGGCTCTCAGAGAAGTCTGATTCAGACGGTGTCTGAAGCTTCCAGCCCCATCCTCTTGTGCCACCAGTGGAAATCTGAGAGGGAAAGTTCAGCTGCTGAGGATCCAGATTAAAATGGTTCCCTCCGTTTGAAAGGATGTGGAATTTTCTCCTAGATTGAATTTGACACTGTATCGCTAAAGTGAATATAATTCACTCTGATCTCCTTACCATTTAGAGCCAATGGCCCATTCATGTGTAAATGCACAGTTAAAGGGAGAAAAAAGTACAGCAAAGACAGACCATAATGTCATCTGTATCCAAGCAATCACTCCCATTGTGTTCCTGGGATAAAAGGAGAGGTAAATATTAAACAGAAAAAGGATTGTGGCTTTACAGGCATTCAGGGATGTCCATTTCAGAACAAAACCCAGTCACTCACTGTATTTCTGCTAAAGTCTACGGGCATGGGAATGGATTAAAAAGCAAATTCTGTTTCATACTGAGTCCCACTTACTCTGCAGCCAGAAATTAAACACCCCTGCAGGCAATAATCCTGGATAACTTCCCACAGAAAGATCCCAGAGGAGAAACCCTTGGATGGGAGTGTGACCAACACAGTGAAACAGCATCCTCAGCTGTGTGCTGAACACAGGAAAATGCTGGGAAGACATTTCCTTGTCTATTTGTCACACCAGAAGCCAAGCCCAGGGTTAAGTGATTCCTACAGCATTCAGGGAATAGGCAGTGACTGATATAAAGAGTAATTTCGGATTGATAAAGCAGGAAAATATTGAAGGCCAGTCCTCAAAATAATCATCAGGGCACAAATAAGCAGGGTGGGGAAAATACCATCCAAGAAGTCTCCTCTGTGCCATAATTTTAGTGTCAGAGGCACTGGTTTGGTTACAGACCCAGGTCCAAAGGCTTTCAGACACCACAGCTTCAATCCTACCTCAGAGCTCCTGTGTGAGAGCCCTGAGGCTCTTCCTGCAGTGCAAAACCTTTGAAAAGTAAAAATATAAATAAATGAACAAGCAAAGGAATCATCTAAATGGGCTGTAAATAATTTTTTCCCTTTCTTCTTCTTCTTCTTTAGGTGAGGAGGACCCAAGAGTTTTATCCTGCAAATCTTTGCCAAACTGAGGAACTCAGGGAAGGGCTGGGTGGGTTTTCCCACAAGTATTTTTTACTGGGGAAAAACCAAAAAAAAAAAAAAAACAAACAAAACCAAAAAAAAAAAAAAAAAAAAAAAAAAACAACAAAACAAACAAAAAAACCAAAAAAAACCAAAACAAAAAGTCTGAGCTCTTCTCGTTTTTATCTCTCCTTCCCTGTCACAATTTCCAATCTAGATGTGATTTTATGGAAAAGACTGCACTCTCCAAAGGGCCCAAATGGTGGGAATTCACTGCTGGAGGGTTTTGTTCCTGTCCAGCCCTGCCTGGCTCCGACTGCTGCTCGCTTTGGTACAGTTGTAGATGATTACAAGAGTCATTAAGCAGCATAAAATCATGCATGCTGGCTAATTAATGTGGAATTGATTCTCCTTTTAGCTTCATTTTTTTTTATGTCTGTTGAACTCCACTGGAATCAATAAAGGCGAGCTCAGTCAAGATTGCAGTGAAATTGATGTAAGTGAAGGACGTCGGGCTGGAGTTTAATGAGTTATAAAATCCAAAGGAACAGAAAGAGAAAAATCAAACTTCCAGCTCCATCCATGTATTTATTGTAACTGTACGTGGTTAGGAGAATTTGGGGAATTTTCCTCAATATTACAGTCCAAATGGGAGCTCTCAGAGTGATGTAAAAGGGGCTGAAAACCCCAAAAATTCAAGCTGAGGCTCTGGAAGTTTCCATTCTTTACTCCCACCACAAACCCACTCCAGATTTCCAAAGAATCTTCCCAAACTTTCCTTCCATTTGCCAAGAGTTGCTGACTTCACCTCCTTTCATGACCCACCTCCAGATCTCAATCCAAGTCAGGAAGCTCTAACCCAACTTAAACCACAGAAACAACTCAAAAATTAAAAACTCAGCTGTTAAAACTTGAGTCAAGCAACATTTCTTTGGTTTCCTTTCTCCCTCATTGCCCCTCTCAGAGCAAAATAAAAATATTAATACATTTATATGTATTTATAATACAAACACATGTGTTTATATGAATTTACATATTTATATTAATACGTAAAATTATATGTCTTTATCATAGAAACACATTTCTGTGACTAAAAATAATGGCAAAAAACCATAGTATTAAATAAATATATCATATCCCCTACCATGCACCAACTGCAGATAAAGTTAAAAAGTACAATAAGTTATTAAAAACCACCCTAAAAGCATTAAATTAAAAGCCCTTAAAAAACTAGAAGCAGCATTTAACAAAAGCCACCTGGTTGGTTAACACCTGAAGTTCCACTAACCAAACAAGTCCTGCTCAATCTCAACACCTTAATATAATAAATGAAAATAAAGTCCCAGTAGCCCATATTAAAAGTTTGTTAAAAAAGACAGTATGAATCAACCCTGCCTCAAGTACAAGCAAACCCATCCATAAAATTGTCTCTGCTCAAGAACCGAGTTATACGTGATAAATAACACAAAAAAAAAAAAAAACCAATACAATGTGCGCCTCAAGAAGCTCTGAATATGAAGTAAAATTCACATATACTAAATATTACTACCGTTGTCTTGGCATTAAATCAATCAAACATAAAAAAAAAAAAAAAAAAAGCATATAAATATCAAAATTCTGAACCGTATCTAACATAGAAATGCTAAACACAACATTCCCAGCCTCCCCAGGAGTGTCACCGTGCTGTGACACGGGTGGCAGGGCTGTCATGTCACATTATGGGATGTGACACCACACAGCCTGACGGGCAAACCTGATCTGACACCACAACTCCGTGAGATCCTCTCTGCTCCAGCCACAGCCCGTGTCACACCCTCTGCGAGAGACACACACCAAATATTGTTATTTATCCGTTTTTTTCTCGGCTGCGGGTTCAGCCCTTGACCTTTCAGGGCTGGCTGGAAATGAGCAGTGCCAGGTTTGCCTGCCTGGAGTGTTTTGACAACAATTTTGCTGATGAGAGGATGGAGTTGTTGCCGTGCTCTGGACAAAAAAAAAAAAAAAAAAAAAAAAAAAAAAAAAAAAAAAAAAAAAAAAAAAAAAAAAAAAAATTTAGGGTTTGCTTCAGAAATAGTTGTGGTTTTTTGCTTCAAAAATAGTTGTAATTTTTTTTTATTTTACAGCCTTTGTGATATTAGAATTGGACAGGGCACGGTTTTCATCCCCATTCCTTCGCAATTTCAGAAAACTAAATTATAAAATGAAAGAACTTCTGGAATTGTTGATTCCTAAAAAAAACACACAAACAAAGAAAAACCCCAAACTAGTCAAATTTCTAAAAGCTGTGCTTAGGTTTTCTTGCCCTCCAAGGTGTTTTTTCTATGGATATTTCATGGCAGCTTTAGCTCAGATTCCCATCAAGAGCTAGCTCCAGCAATTAGGCAGAAATACAGGAATATTTCTGCCAGACACATTCCACGATAACCACAGCAACACATCCAGGCAGCCTCTCCTCAGGGCACATCTGGTTTTTTTAAATGGAAATAACACCCAGAATGAGCAGAATTTTCTTCAGCCTCCCAGCCCAGAGAAGGTGCAGGAAGAGTTTTTATCTAGACTTATTAATTAATCTCTTACAGTTCCATAAATTGTATTTTTCTTTTTTTCCTAAGGAGTCACCTAGAATTTATAACAGGCCAGAAATGGAGCCTGGGTAATTGGTCTAAAGAGGTTTTATGTTTGCCCTCCCCCTTTTTATGTTTAATATGAGTTATCCGATGCCAATCTTTCCAAATCACACGGGAGATGTTTAAAATTCAATTTTCCCCTCATCCCTGCTAATCAATGGGATTATTTTACCTTCGATGGCCATTTTCTCTGGGAGGTTTGAACCAGCCCTGCTTATTCCTTCAGAGAAATTACATGAATTACACTGGAACACCTGAAGCACCAAGGAATGCCTAAAATCACCTACCAAGGTGTGTGCACAGCCCATCATTCCCTAAATTCTGCTGCAGGGCCTTATTCCCTGGGATTTATCCTCTGCCTACTGGCATCAGTGGAGAATTCCTCAGTGCAAGCAGCTGCATCCAGCAGAACAATATCCGCTCTTTCCACACATTCCTCAGATCAAGAGTTTTCCCAAAATAAAACCAACAATTGTCTCGTGCTTTTGGCTTTAGATTTATCCCATATGGAAAAAAGACCAGAATTAATTGTGATATATTTTTTCAAAAATCATGATCCAAGCCAGTGCTCAAAGGGAATTCTCTGAGAGTTTGTTTTATTTTTTGCCTCCCCAACAGCAGCTGCTGACTCACTCAGCTCTTAGTTGCTCGAATTTATGACCACAATAAAATGTTGAAGTCAAACTTCCTTTCAGGAGGCAGCTCAGGTTGGAGAGTCAAAATCCAGGGAAGTGGCATAGGGAAGAGTGATCCTGGGATGATGAATCCCCCACCAAATCTGTGTCTCTGCATTCGTTTCTCTTTGCATGCTTGAGGAGGTGCCGGTCTCATATAAAAAAAATAACAATAAAAATAAAAATAAAAATAAAAATAATTACAAAAATAATTAACCCCTGCACTCAGCAGGTCGAGCACCATATACCCATCTCATCCCTGCCAGTAAATTAAAATTAAATGGTGACCATTTGGTGAGAGATTCGGACTGAATTTTGGGAAGGAGTTGTTCCCCATGAGGGAGGTGAGTACCTGGCACAGAGAAATGCCCAGGGAAGCTGTGGCTGTCCCTGGATCCCTGGAAATGCCCAAGGCCAGGCTGGAGCAAGCTGGGACAGCGGAAGGAGTGGAATTTGATGAGTTTTAAAGGTGTCTGTCAATAAAATTGGATTTTATGGAAATTGCTCCCACTCTATCAATGGAGGAATGAACTATTTAAGGGCAGCTTGACCAGGAGACAAAGAGGGTTGGGATAATCTCCTGGAAGGCCCTGGACAGTGAATCCTGGAGGTTTCACTGCCTCGTTTGGTGGGTCAAACCTCCCCCAGTGACTCAGGCTCTGAGTCAGCCCTGCTGCCTCATGCTGCTCATGGGCCCTGCAGGAGACGCCTCAAAGCTGGAAATTTCACTTCATTAAGCAGCCCCCACACCCCAATGGGTCATGTTTTATTCTGTGTCTCAGCCTCTCGGCCACCCAAGGGTCTGCAGAGCATCTCAAAAATCAGTGTCATTCCACCCTCCAGAGACAAACCTTGCAGGGTCATTTTTTGTTGCACATTTCTGGGGGAGTGGGACATCATCGAGGTGTTTCATTAGCTCCAAGTTACTTTTCTGACTCTTTAGTCAGCCTGGGAGGAATTTCCAGTGCTGTGGAATTATCCAAAGGAGCAGCGACAGAAAAAGTGGGATTCCTATTTTAGGAAACCAATCCACAAGGTGCAGGCAACTGCCTAAGCTGTTCTTCCCTTAATGAAGACACACTGATCATCTGCAAAACTATTTCTGTGGAGTAGCTTCGTGTTCTCATGGCCTTGTATTGGAAAAACCTGCCAGGAAAGGGCTGGAGTCCCCATCCCTGCAGGAAAAGCCAGGGAGATGCTGCACTTGGGGACAGGATTTAGTGCTGAGGGTGCCAGAGCTGGGTCAGTGGCTGGGCTCAGTCCTAAAGGACTTTCCCAACCTGAAATTCCGCAATTCTGTGATTCCTGAGGCTGCAGGACACATGTGAAACACTTCTGGAGGAGTTTGTGCTCCCCAATCCCAGCCCTGTGATCCCCTGGGATACAGAGAGCAGCTCCCAGCACTCCAAGGCAGGAACTCCAAATCCACATTCCTGGCTCCTTTAACTGCCTCCAAGTGCTGCTATAAGCCTAACAATCTCATTTAGGTATTTATAACCCATTAATAAATCATTAAACACTAATTATATTTCCTTTCCTTCCCCCTCCCATTCGAGCTGCTCCTCTTGCTGGTCCTTATTGCCACGGATATTCCCAGCCCACCAGCACATTCCAAGGAAGTATTCCACAGGAAGGATGGCTGTTAAATCATTTACCACTAACAAATGCTCTTGGCCACCCTGGCAGACAGCATCTGTTTATTTAAAAGGTCCGAGAGGACTCATTAATCCAGAACACACAATAAAATTGTCAGTTTGGGGCACGCCGTGGATCAGGAGTGGCTGTTTCCAGCCCTGACAAGGCCCAAGGAAAATCCCATCTCGTGCTGTTAAGGATTTATCCAGAGAAGTTGGATCTCTCAGCTTTCCCCTGGCTTTCAGATATGAATTTTTTTTCAACTTTAAAAGCGCTCGTGGCTGTGTCGTGCCTTCAGAAGGGGTGTCACTGCAGCCACTTCTGTTTGCAGAGGATTTCTGCCCCAGCATTTGTCCACAACATCATCTCCCACTGGAGCCCTCGGGAGCACGAGGCTGCCACAATAAAATGTGGGAAAAAAAAAAAAAAAAAATTTTCTTGACCTCAGAGAGATTCTGCACTGACCAAAGTGTTCAAGAGAGTCACAGACCTGTGCTGGCAGTGACACAAAAATCAGATTTTGACTAATGGAGGCGTCAGGATGCTGTCATTTATTTTGCCTTCCTGCCTGATGAAAATACTCCAAGTTGTGGTTTTTTTCACAGGAGCAGCTCCCTCTTGTTTTGTCACTGAGCTCATCCTAAAATTTCATAACAGAGAGAAAGAAGGGCAAGAAGGAAAAAAAAAAAATTTGTATTTTTGTGCTGCTCCTTTCATAAACAGCTAAGAAAACTCTGATATTGCATTTCAGATATTTAAAAATTGTATTTTCTTTCAGAAAAAAACAGACAGCCAGAACTTTTTAAGCAGTTGAAATGTGTGCTCACATAGCAGCTTCACTGGGATTTCTAAGCTCAGCTTATCCAGGTTTTAGTTCATGTTTTCATTCCACATGAGAAACACACCCTGATTTCATTCTTCTTACATCATATCAAAAAAAAAAAAAAAAAAAAAAAAAAAAAAAAAAAAAAGAAGAAGAAGTTTGTAGAAGGAAAAAACCTTGAAGAAAGAGAAATTTTCAGTTTCAATGTTCTGACACAAAGCCAAGATTGCAGTAAAAACTACAGTTACCCTAAATTCATCAAAAGGCAGTGGAATTATTGTGTATAATGCAATATATTGTATTTCTGAAGCCAGGAGGTTCAGAATTTGGGGTTATAATTAGAATATAGGCATTAATACCAGTACTGGCTACAGTAAAAGCAGCCAACTCCTGACAATATCACCTGTACAAGCCCAGAGAGAGAACTCTGAGCCTCATTTTTATTTGAATTCCTCCCCCAAATCAGCAGGAATTCCCCAGGAGACACAAAACCTTCCCCACCTCTCAGAGCCAGCCCAGCCCCAGCTCCTGCCCTGCTGAAATGTGAATTTCCAGCACCTCTCATCCAGTGAACCCCACACCCAGCATGGCATAAACAGGAACCGTAACTTCCAGCCCCATCCACAACTCAGAGCAACCCTTGCAAGGGCTGAAATTAAATAGGAAATTAAACTGTTTCCCCCCAAGGTGGTGGGGTGGAGGCAAGAAACGCATTTAAATACAAGTACTCAAGTGGTTCATGCTGCTTTTGTGGGGATTACTCAGCACATCTCCTTAGCAGTCCCCTGACATGTTTTTTTGGGATATTTCCTGAAGCATCCTGAGTTTAAGCTGCTTTAATGCCTCCAGCACGCCCCCAGCTCCCCTTCCAAGGGCGTTCTCAGCCTGGAAAATCGTTTTTTTCCCGTTGTAAATCCCTAAAAAACCACACTAAGGCTTTCCAAGTGCTGAAGGCCAGGTTAAAGGCTGTGCTCCCTCCTTTTTTTTTTCTGCTTTAAATTAGCACAGGAATGAAATCTGCTGTTATTGTAGGGTATAAGTGAAGATATTCCCTTTCCATCGGGCTCTGCCTCAGGTAACCCTCAGATTTTTCTTAAAAGTGCTGATGCTGTCAAATCTCAGCCTGAGCTGAGACAAAACATTTCCTTTTGCAGAGGAATAAAACCTGGAAAAAATTGAGACTTGGAGTCAGGAAAGGACAGGGCACCTGCAGAGCCTGTGAGATACTGGGAACATCCCAAATTCTTCATCCCACAAAAGTGACAAAAAACTGGGAATTCGAGAAGTGGAAAGAATTCCCAGTTCCTGTGGAAAATTTTATAATCCTTCCCCTCCTGCTGGAATAAACTGACATTTTAGGAGTGCTGCATTTATTGAAATGCCAGCCTGCCAAGTAAATATTTGATTCCATAATGATTATTGGCAGTCACGATCAAACCGCTCACGGGTTCACCCCGTGAGTTTATTTATTGCATGAAAGGATTTGCCCAGAAGCGAATTTCGGTGCCGATGAGAGCTTGTATTGACACAGAAAAATTAAATGGGAATTTCATTGTCATAAAATATCAGGATTAAGCTAATCATAGCCCAGCTGTCAGGGACAGAGAGAGATTTATCAAAATATTGCAAAATTACAAGGCTGTGGAGCAGGGCTGGGTTTGGGGGTGTTTTTTTCAATATCATTTTGATATTAGATTAGCCCAGAGCCTATCTCCACAGTCACACTCTCAGTTGCAACATTTAACAGCCAACTGGGAAAATTCAGCTTTATGAACAGGAGAGTATCAGTCATTAATCATTAATTACAAAACCTGAAGAGACAATACCATCAGCCTGGCGCTTTATACTGATGGAGGAGCCGTGAAACCACAGTGTGCACAACAAGTGGCCCTAATTATCAAAAGAGTTGCTTGATGGGGTTTTTTTATAGGCTGCTCCAGGAGCATTTAAGTAATTCCAAAAGATTCAGATGTCTCATTATGTTTATCTGCTCAGGCAGTGCCACAGGAATCAGATTTGGGGCTGGTTTGAAGGAAAATGGGGTTCTGATGGCCAGGAGGGTGGGAAGCAGCTGGGAACAGCTGGAATGTGGCCCCAGAGCAGGTCCCCACATCCCAAAGCCACAGTCCCAGGAGGGGTTGGGTTGGAAGGACCTTAAATCCCATCCTGATGCCTCAGGATTTGAGCTTTTCTATTTCTCACCCATTTGTGCTCCTGCAGCCCTTTAGTGTGTGCCCCCAAACCCCACACACAGTGTCAGCTGCTGCTCCCCCACTTTGGGCAGACACAACAATTCCTCTCCAGGCCTGGCAATCACGGACCCCTCACTGCCTCAGGGCCCAGGGATGGGAACAAAAGGGAGTTTTGAGGGGGAAAACTTGGGCTCAATGACTTCATTAGCTGGAGCTGTAATTGGGAGATGAACCCCCAATGTGCCAATGGCCCCAACTGATCCAAGTGTGCAAACCCGTGACCCGGGGCCCATTTTGGGTGTATTCCCTGGGGGCTTTGTCTGCCCTAAATGTACCTGGAGGCCCCCAAATAAATAGAACTGCTTTTTATTCCCTTAACTCTGTCTGGCCTCTGTTTTTAGGTAGCCCCAAAGGCATCAATCCCATCCTCAGCCGTGAGCAGCGATACCTTCCACCATCCCAGATTGCTCCAAGATCCATCCAACCTGGCCTTGGACACTTCCAGGGATCCAGGCACAGCCACAGCCTCTCTGGGAATTCCATCCCAGCCCCTCCCCACCCTCCTAGCCAGGAATTCCTTCCCAATATCCCACCTATACTCTGCTCTCTGTCCATTTGAAGCCATTCCCTGTGTCCTGTCCCTCCATCCCTACTCCAAGGTCTCTCTCCATCTTTCCTGCAGCTCCCTCAGGCTGCACTGAGCTCATCCCAAACTTCTCTCCAGGTGAACAATCCCAGCTCTCCCAGCCTTTCCTCCCAGCAGAGCTGCTCCGTCCCTGGGATCGTCCTGGTGCCTCCTCTGGATTTGTTCTTCAAATATTTACATGGAAAAACTCCTAAAAGTTCCATTTCCTCATAGAAATCTCATGGTGGTTGGTCACTTTTCAAGCAATTCCCCCTTGTCCTTAAGTCCCAACATTCCCAACTTCCCTCACTGCCAATACTTCCCTGTCCTTGTGTCACGTGTTTATAAAACACAGATTTCCTGGTGTGGGCACCTGGGAAAGGTCCTGCCCCACCTCCTTCTTTAATCCTCATCCAGAGCCTTCCTTTCTGTCCCACCCATGCCAAAGGCAAGACTTGTCCCCTGAAGGAGAAAAAATAAATTAAGGAAATTGAAAATTAAAACAAAACAAAATAAAACAAAACTCTCAGGTAGGAAAATGTCTTTCACACTCTGGAAGCAAAATTTAGAGACTCCCTTTATCTGGGGATTTTTGTCCATCCCAAAGTCTCAATTTGTTCCTCCCTGATTGTTTTCTAACTTTTCCAATTATCTCAGGGGGGCATCAATTTGTTTTCAAAGTCAGGCATTAATTTAAAACAACACTTTGAGCAATCCCGCTTGTTTCTTTCTGAAGGTCTTTTTAATGGCACAAGCATCTGCATAGCCCATCAATCTTCCCTCCTGGATATCTGGAGAGCCATCTCTGTCCTCACACGAAGGCTGCTCCAGGAGCATTTATTAATTCCAAAAAGATTCAGATATCTCATTATGCCATACCTGGAGAGCCTCTTGCTGGCTGGGGACACATTGGGAGAGTTTTGTTGCAATTGTTTCCAACTTGACTTTTTTTTTTTCTTTTTTTTTTTTTATTTTCCTCCCTCAAAATTACCCCAGGAAGGCAAAGGTTTAACGCAAATAATTGTAAATAAAGCTGATAAACGGTAATATCATTTTAGTGGGCCTGAGGTGTCTTGGGAGTGAATATTCCATAGAGCTGAGCTCTCCTTTAGGGATATGGAGGATAATTTCTTTGTATTTGTAGCCTGTGAAGTGCTGCAGTGCTCATTTCGGATATTAATTGGGATTATCCAGGCAATTCTCCACACTGGCCTCAGCTGCTTGTAACTCCATTTGTTCCGGAGCAAAGATTTGCTGGGACCAGTGGAAAAACGGGATCAACAGCTGTCAGCCCTCTCCAAGGCATGGACTTGGCTGCTCTCCTCCCATTCTCTTCTCTCTGCCCAGCAAAGAACCCAATATTTCCACGCCTCTTCTATCCTTTTTACCAAAATCCGAGAACTGAGACTTAAAACCAGCAGGAAATCAGCACCCCGGACAGCTCAAACTTTTCCAAACGCTTCCAGGGAGACTCTTCTGTTTCCCTGAAAATATCCACTGTGTGTTTCTTTAATTAATCTTCTGAAGATCCACAACTTCCCAAAGAAAAACCTCATTGAACGCTTGGGATATTTTGGATCTGCCACGAATCCTTCCGGAAATTACACACAAGTCCTTAAAATTATTGTGGGAAAAGGAATCTCAGAGCTTGCAGAGTCCATCCCAACCACACCATCTCCTCAAGCCCTAAATGAAACAGCTCATTACTAACTCAACAATTAATTACAGTATATCTTTTTAAGACTTTCCCCTTATGGCATTAAGGAAATGAAACAGAATGAGAAAGAGGAGAGGAAAAGAATTTCTGCCATCCCCTTATTAAAGTTTCTACTGCAGCACTCCAGGTGCTATTAAAATACAATAAAAACGTAAAAGGTCAGATGTGAGAAGGAAATACAGAAGGACTGTACTTGAAAACCCAAAATATGAAGGAGCTGATGCAGGAGGTGAGTCAGAACTCTGAATAAACTTAAATTGTGTACTGGGAGGGCAATAACGCAATTTTTTTTAGCTTAATTGAGCTTTACGATTATTATTTAAATTTTGTGTCTTTCTCTTTACGATAAAAATAATGAAACAGCCCATTTTCCATGGTAATTATGCAGAGTATTTCCAGTAACCAGGAAATCAAAGGGTCGTTTCCTGCTTGGTTTCCCCCATTGGTTTCTCTGGTTCAGGTCAATACCTGAGCTCCAAACTGAAAATCAGCACGCAAAAATCTGTTTACAATCGTATTTTTATTAAGGAAAGCACCTCACAGGTGATTAAATGCAGTCCATCACAATTTGTGGTTCCAAAGAAATCTGCACTCATGAAAAATCAGTGAGTTTGGTATTTTATAGAAGGTTCTATGAAGGTATTTTATAGATTTTATAGAAGGTTCTTGGTATTTTATAGAAGGTTCCAGATTCCTTCCTAAGCGAGGTCCAGAGTAAAACCCCAATTTCGTGGCCTTTCCACAGAGGTCATTATCCCTCAGAGCAGAACTCCTGTGTTAACAAGGCACCAGATTTGGGATATCAGGATTCATGCTGTGTTTCATGCTGGGATAGGCAGGATTGTAGATCCACAACACACTCAAGCGGCACATTTAAATCAGAGCTGAAGTACAAACTGAAATCAGCACCCAACTGGCACAGCCACACCACAGCACCACTCTGAGAGGTGCTAATAAAACACACACATTAACCAAGTTCAACACGGGATACTCCAAAAGTGCTGGGAAATTGTCACAGCTTGGATCAGCTGGTATTTGTCCAAGTGAAATAATCCCTTCACTTTTCATGCCTCTGCTGCTTCATCACCCGAAAACACCAGCTGAGATTTGGGGCTGGAAGCACAAAACTCTTCCTGCCTTTACCTCAAACTCCACCTCATTTTAAAAGCCGCTAATGAGGCTTCCATTTAATTTCTGGCTGCATTAAAGAAATTTAATTCGGGCACAGTTGCAGGCAGCTGAAAATGCAGAGCCTTTCTTGCCCTGCATGAAATCCCAGTTTTGTTGCATTAATGGTGAGTGATCACTGAGGAGTTGCATTTATTGGCTAAATCAGCCGAGGGACCAGATTAATTAACACCAGACTAATTTCAGCTAATTTGGGGGACAAATTCTGCTTCCCATGACAGGGTGGTGAACTGCAGGAGAGCAGCACAATTTCCCTGGATTTATCTGGGAATCTTGCTCTTATTCCTGGGATGGGAAGTGCCCCCATTCAAAGGCTTCCTCAGCGCCTGGGAACACAGAGCAAATTAAAGGGGCTCAAACTTCCTCAGAAATCTGAGTTGTTTTCCTGTTTCAGGGAAATATTCTCGTTTCTGATGGTGAATTTAAACCAAGCTCAGAAAAATTATTAAATAAATACGCAGGGGTGAGGATAATCGTGATGAGGATAATCAGAAAATTTATCCTGATTGTGTGAAAAGCTGCTCTTCTTTTATTTTTTCTTTTTTGGTTTGCTTCTTTGCAACTGTTCCACTTCCAAAGAAAATTATGGAAGGAAGAGAAATCTTTCCAATGGGAGATGCTCAAAACCAGATTGAAATCGGATTTTGCGAAGGAATTCCTGGCTGTGAGGGTGATGAGGGCTGGGATGGAATTCCCAGAGAAGCTGTGGCTGGATCCCTGGAAGTGCCCAAGGCCAGGTTGGACACTGGGTTTGGAGCAGCCTGGGACAGTGGGAGGTGTCCCTGCCCATGGCAGGGAGAGGAATTATATGAATTTTAAGATCCTTTCCAACCCAAACCATTCCATAAAATGTAGAAATACTGGAGAAAGTGTGAACCTGCCCTTGTAGAAACCAACATAATGAGAAACCTGATCATTATTTTGATTTATCTCAGCACATGGATGGCTCCTGACCCAAACTACTCCTCCGAACAAAATGAAATACAACTTCCCTTGGCATTAAGAACAACCATCACAAAGATAAGGAGAGAGGGGGAAAAAGTGATTTTTTTCTTCTTAAAATGCGGATGCAATTTTAAATTTTCTCATAACTGAAGCCTGAGAGTCCATTTCCTAGGACTATGGAATATTTTTTATTCCATTAAAGTTCTCCCTATGCCTGCACACACTGATGCATGAAAGCAGTGGTTTGGGATGTTATTACATTCCAACAGCTGCTTGCTACTTTTTCATTAAATAGGGATAGACAGTGGAAATAACATTTTTAGGGGAAAAAAAAAAAAAAAAAAGAAAAAAAAAAAGCAAACCTGGAGAGTATTTTGATAACTGTGGTTATCAGGTATTTTACTTCTGGAAGTGAAAGGGGATTTGACAAAGCAGCACAGGGGAATTATGAGGGAATGGCCATGGGATGACGTGTTGGGAAATTCAATCTTTGTCAGGGCAGAGGGTTGGGAAAAAATTCAAATTCAAAGGATTCAGTTTCGCATGATATTGAGAATTACCTAAAATTAGGGACTGGGAGCTCTGCAGCTTCCCAGGCACATCGTGTGCCAAAGAAAATGTCACAGTCAGCAAAAACGTGCCCAAAACTGCAACCAGAGTCTGAGTGGAACAACTGAGGGAGGAATTCCATCCACAGCACCCTCCAGCCTCAGGTAAACTCAGGGATTTCAACATCCCTGGAAATGTGTAAGGCCGGGTTGGATGGTTTGGAGCGACCTGGGATAGTGGAAATTGTCCCTGTCCATGGAAATGGGTGAGCTTTGGGGTCCCTTCCTACCCAAACCCTTCTGGGATTCCCTGATCCTCATGATTTCCTTGCTCTGATCCTATTTAAATTGTAACATCAGATATCCTGGGACAACATCCCTCTCCCACCTGGATTTGGGATTTTGAAGGGACATCGCTGCAATCCACACACGTGAAGTGTAATATTCTCTTTATTTACATTGCAGATGTGAGGGTGGAATGGTGAAGTTAGAAAGAGAAGCCTGGACTGATTTCACTCCTTACTCCTCACCCAAAATTCCAGCAGGAGGGATAATGTAGGAAGCACAAGAGAAGTCCTGAAAAATTTTCTCTCTGTGAGGAGAATCCATTTTCCCTCCTCTCACACAGAAAATGTTTATTCCACAGAAGGCTGAAGGCATCTGCTAAGCAGAAAAAAGCTCCTGCTCATCCCAACAAACTGGAGTGATGGAAATGTGGTGTCAGGAAGAAAATCTGCTGGTGTTCTCCTAATTATGCAGAAATGCTTCCTCATCACTGCGTTCACTCTGTTAAAAGCCAGTTCCCAGCTCTAATTGTTCTTTGGATTCCCCAGAGGTTGGGATGCTGCTCACTCCATGCCATTCCAGCTCAGATCCTGCCGTCCCCAGAGCCTGCAGAGGAAATTCCAGGTGGTTTTGAAGTCAGGAAAGGTGGAAACTGGGAAGGAGCTCTGCCCTTTGGTCCCCACACCCTCCTCACACTCCTTCACTTTCCTGGGGAGGAGCAGCAGCAAAATGGTGCCTTGCCTTCTCTTCTCTTTTCCTCTTCTCTTCTCTTCTCTTCTCTTCTCTTCTCTTCTCTTCTCTTCTCTTCCTCTTCTCTTCTCTTCTCTTCTCTCTCTTCTCTTCTCTTCTCTTCTCTTCTCTTCTCTTCTCTTCTCTTCTCTTCTCTTCTCTCTTCCTTCCCTTCCTCCTTCCCTTCCCTTCCCTTCCCTTCCCTTCCCTTCCTTCCCTTCCCTTCCCTTCCCTTCCCTTCCCTTCCCTTCCCTTCCTAAATCAGTCTTGAAAGGGAGGATAAACAAATCCAAAATCTCAATTTTTAGCCAGAGGAAGGAGAGTTATAAAAGACACTGAATTACCACAACATCTGAGTGTGGAGAGCAGCAGAGGCAAACCAAGTGAGAGGCCAGCCCCAGCTTGGCCCCCGTTCCCTGAACTCCAGCACGGATTGTGCTGCCTGATTGGGACACTGGAATAAATCAAGACATTTTTTATCCACGTGCTCCCCTCATGAATTTGGAGCATTGTGGAGGAAACTCTTGTCCATGACAAACTGGGAGAGCTGGGCTGGCTGAGGGCTGGGCATGGAAATAAATGTATTTTTACCCTGCTGCTGGCTCGGGCTCAGGCTTTGCCATCTGGAGCAGCAAATATTTCATGTGAAGAGGGCTCTTGACCGGGCTTGGATCATCGAGGATTAGACTGGAAAGGTTTGGCAGTAAAATCTCCACGAGGCCTTTCCCAGGAATGACTTCAGCGGGGATGGGGATCCAGCACTCCTGGGACTCCCAATCTGCCAGGGAGAGGGGAAAGTGCTGATAATTCCAGCTGAATTGGGGGTTTTTACATCGTTTTTTCAATCACAGAAATGCGATTGAAAGAACAGCCCCTTTGTGTTCCTGATGATATCGGTGGCACCCAGCTCGGGCTGGAATAAAAGAGCTGGAATAAAATAGGTTTACCCCTCTCAGCATTCCCTGCTGCCAGGAATTCCATTGTCTCCAGCAGGAGCTTTGCCTGCCTCGAACAAAAAGGGAATTCTGAATAAGGCCAGAAATAACCCAGCACAATGCCAGGCTCTCCATCATTCCCCTCTCCATCATTCCCCTCTCCAGTGGGGCACAACCTGCTTATTCCTTGGGAATTCCTGCAGATATCCCACCTGGATCCCAATTTCCCAACCACCATCACCTGCAGCTCCAGGGAAACACCCAAGGGAGATTATTGTTGTTATTTGGGGTATTTCAATAATATAATAATATTATTGAACGTGTCCAAGGCCAGGTTGGAAAGGCTTGGAGCAACCTGGGATAGTGGAAGGTTTCTGCTCATGGAAGTGGAATTTTTTAAGGCCCTTTCCAACCCAAAGTATTCCATGGTTCCACAGCATAGTGACAAATCCCAATGAGCATAAGGTTGGTGAGGAGAAGAGGATAAAAAGCTGGAGAGGGAAATGATGGCAGCTCCTGGGTTTGCCTTTCCCTGTGCCAGCAGCTGCAGCGTGTACAAATTCCAAGGGAATTAAAAAAAAAAAAAAGGAAATTTATAAAAATAAGATCATAATCTGGAAACATCTCAGAACTGAGAATAATCCATACAAATGCTGCATTTAATCAAGCAGCCAGAGCTCCCTCTCCTTATGGAATCACCCCCAAAAGGAGGACGTGTCCTCCCTGCTGCTCCAGCTCTCCCAAGGAACATCAGGGGTGATTTATCATCCTTATCCACGTGTCACACTGAGCATTTGGTGTTTGTTCCCACTTCCCAGTCTGGGATGGGATTTCCTTGGAAGGTACAGAGAACAGGATTCAATTATCCTCTGGGAGTGGAGGGAACAAGAAAACCATTAAAAATAACTCTCTGATTCCCCGGGTTTGTCTTTCTTTTCTTTAACTCATCACTAAGACTTTAAAAAATTCCATATTCTATAAAAAAGTCATTCCACGAGTCTCTTTATTTGATTTTTCGAGTCGTCCTCTTTCAAATACCTTTTTTATTAAAGCCAAAGTTGGGGTTTCAATTCAAGGGCCCATTTAAAATGGGACTTTTTTTCCTTTTTAAATAGAAGGGAAGGGGAAAGGGAAAGGGAGAGGGAAAGGGAAAGGGAAAGGAAGGGAAAGGAAAGGGAAAGGGAAAGGGAAAGGGAAAGGGAAAGGGAAAGGGAAAGGAGAAGGGAAAGGGAAAGGGAAAGAACTGAGACAGAAAGAGAAAGAGAAAGAGAGAAAGAGAAGAGAAAAGAGAAGAGAAAGAGAAAGAAAAGAGAAAGAAGAAAGGACAGAGAAAGAGAAAGAGAAAGAGAAAGAGAAAGAGAAAAGAAAGGAATTTTTCTTCCCCCTTTTCCCCAATTCCCTTTATTTTATCACTCCAGAATTAAAGTTAAGGTCTTACACTGAATATCAAGGTAGGTTTTATGTGGAATTAATGGGATTTATGGTCATTTTTCTGCCTCCAGGGGAAAAAAAAATCCCAATTCTTTCCCTATTTTTACTTCTCATTCATTTTAATTTTGCCATGCTGGAATTAAAATATGGGTGCTGAGATCTGCAACAATTTTGGGAATGAATTAATAGGCCTGGGATTTGAATTTTTGTGGGGGTACTGATGATCAAATACAATTTAAAATATATATAATGTATTATATAATAAGATAGATATAAATGTATAGATTATATTGCATAATATAATAATATATTGCATGAGATATATATAAGTATACATATATAGAGTATATTGCATAATATAATTATATATAATTTCACATCAGGCTTTTACACTGACAAGAAGAGTTTTTGTAGTACGGAGTATTCCTTTTGACTTTTCTCCCCTTTTTACTTCTTTTCCCTCATTTTCTCCCTTTCTCCCCCCTTTTTCCTTTTTTCTTTCCCTTTGTTCCTACTTTTACTTTTTCCCCTTTTTTCCCCTTATTTTCCCTTTTACCCCCTTTTTTCTGACTTTTCCCCCTTTTTTCCTTTTTTCCTTTTTTGCTTTTTTCCTTTTTTCCTTTTTTCCTTTTTATTATCTTCTTTCCACTTTTTCCCCCTTTCTTTTCCCCTTATTTCCCTTTTCACTCTTTTAACTTCTTTCCCCCTTTCTCCCTCTATTTTTCCCCTCTTTTTTCCCTTTCCTTCCCTTTTTTTCCCCCTTTTTTTTATCACTCTAACACCCAGCTCTTAAACCAAACCCTACAAACCCTCAGCTGGGCTCACTCCCAGCAGCTTTTTCCCCATCCTCGCTCAACATTTTGAGAAAATAAAATAATAAAATCAAATAATAAGAATAATAACTCTCTTCACTCTTGTTGGGAAGTTACAGCCCAATCAAATTTCCAGCACAATCCCATCACTGAGGAGCAACAATTGCGATTTTGGAACTGGAAATTCCATTTTTTTTTCCATTTCCCATCATTTCCTCTCTTTTTATTGTGACTGTGGCATAACCTAATGCTGATGTGAAAGCACCACCACTCATTTCTCCTCTTTTGTTGGCAGTTAAATTTTTGTTTGAGGTTGAATTATTACTTTATTATTCAAATCCTGCCCCTTCAAGTGGGTAAAGAGGAATATTTGCCCTATTTTTTTTTTCTTTTTTGTCCTACATTTTGCAGGAAATTTGGAGGTTTTCCACATTAAGTTCCCAGAGTTTTGCCTTGTTTATTTTCGAGTAGAAAGATTTAAAATTTACCTTTAAAAAAAAAATAAAAATTCTGGAGCTGCATTTCACCTTCCAAGGAGTTTTAGTTCACAAGTTCTGTAACTTTATATTAAATCCTTCAACTCAGACAAGACTGGACCTTGTTTTCAGATGGTCTTCCTGCTTTTTTCAAAAAAATAACTATAAATAAAAATACTGCTGTTGGGTCCTTGGGATCCAAGTGCCATCTTGTGTTCACGCTCTGCATTTCAGGAATTTTTCCTTTCACAAATTCCTCAAAAACCACTACTCCTGCTCACCACCAAAAACGCTTGGAGAGGGGTTTGTATCCTTCAACTCCGAATTATTTGGAAATTGAAACACCAGCAAAGCCATTTCTAAATAATAAATAAAGCTGGAGGTTTATAAATATGAGCCGTTTTGCACAAGGAATTTTTGGGGTTTGCTGTAAAATAAATTTCCGACAGTGGGATGCAGGTGTGGATGTGCCATCACCCTCCTCAGAGCACTACTTGGAAAATAATTTCCAAAAAAAAATAACAAACTGCTGAGAGCCAGCCCAGCTGAGGGTTTGAAGTGTTTGGTTTAAGAGCTGGGTGTTAAAGTGACAAAAAGGGGGGAAAAGGAGGAGAAAGGGGGAAAAAAGGGAGGGGAAAGGTGGGGGAAGGAGAAAGAAGGAAAAAAGGAGAAAAGGGGAAAAAAGGGGGGAAAGAAAGGGAAAATGGGGAAAGAAGGGGGGAAAATATGGAAAAAAGATAATGAAAAGGGAGAAAAGGAAAAAAAGGGGGAAGAAAGGGGAAAAGGGGGAAGGGGAAAAGGGGGGAAAGAAAGGAGAAAAGGGGGAAAAGAAAGGGGGAAAGGGGAAAACAAAGCTAGACAAGATGGAAAGAAGATAAAAAGAGAGAAAAGGGGAAAAGGAGGGGGGGAGGGAAAAATAATGGGAAAAAAGGGGGAAAGGAAAAGGAGGGGAAAGAAGGAAAAATACAATAAAAAGGAGAAAAAAGGTGGGGGAGGAAAAAGAAGTGGGAGGGGGCGGAAATGAAGGGAAAAAAAAATTTGGAAAGGGGAAAACAAGGCTTGGAGCAGCACTTTGGGTTCATTTGCAGCCAAACCCATCCCATCCCTCCACGTGCAGATTTGCTCCGTTCCTTTTTTTTCCCGTTAAATCCTGCCAACAAAAAGCTGCTCCAGGTTTTTTTGACAGTGACAGACTGACAGGTGCTGCCAGCGAGGGGCAGGTGACAGCAGGATGGGTTTGGATTCCCATGGAATTCCACCAGAGCCAGGCAAAGCAGCAGCACGTGCAGCTCCAGGAGGCCTTTGGCAAGGCAGCCTTGAAAATGTCAAAACTTTGGGCTGTTTGATCAGGAGATGAAGAGTGTTGCTTAAAGGGTTGGGTTTATTTCATGTCACAGAGATGGATATTCTCCGTGCTTGGGGAGTGGGTGGTACCAAACCTGCACCTTGTGGCTGGTGGGAGATTTGGGGTTTGTTGGGAGGTTTGGGGTTTATTAGGAGATTTGGGGTTTGTTGTTTTTTGTGGTTTATTGAGAGTTTGTGGTTTGGTTTATTGAGAGTTTATGATTTACTGTGAGGTTTGGGGTTTATCGTGAGGTTTGGAGTTTATTGTGGGGTTTGTGGTTTGTTATTTTTGTGGTTTATTGTGAGTTTGTGGTTTATGGTGAGTTTGTGGTTTATTGAGAGTTTCTGGTTTATTGTGAGTTTGGTGGTTTCTTGTGAGTTTGGGGGTTATTGTGAGTTTCTGGTTTATTGTGAGGTTCGTGGTTTCTTGTGAGTTTATGGGTTATTGAGAGTTCATGGTTTATTGAGAGTTTATGATTTATTGTGAGGTTTGGGGTTTATCGTGAGATTTGGGGTTTATTGTGGGGTTGGTGGTTTGTTGTTTTTGTAGTTTATTGTGAGTTTGGGGTTTGGTTTATTGTGAGGTTGGTGGTTTCTTGTGAGATTTGGGGGCTAATGTGAGGTTTGGAGTTTATTGTGAGTTTCTGGTTTATCATGACGTTTGTGGTTTATTGTGAGTTTGTGGTTTATTGAGAGTTCGTGATTTATTGTGAGGTTTGGGGTTTATCGTGAGGTTTGGAGTTTATTGTGGGTTTGTGGTTTGTTGTGAGTTTGGGATTTATTGTGAGTTTGTGGTTTGTTGTTTTTTGTGGTTTATTGAGAGTTTGTGGTTTGGTTTATTGAGAGTTTGTGATTTATTGTGAGGTTTGGGGTTTATCATGAGGTTTGGAGTTTATTGTGGGGCTTGTGGTTTGTTGTGAGTTTGTGATTTGGTTTATTGTGAGATTGGTGGTTTCTTATGAGGTTTGGGGGTTATTGTAAGGTCTGTGGTTTATTGTGAATTTCTGGTTTATCATGAGGTTTGTGGTTTGTTGTTTTCGTGGTTTATTGTGAGTTTGTGGTTTGGTTTATTGTGAGGTTGGTGGTTTCTTGTGAGGTCTGTGGTTTATTGTGATTTGTGGTTTATATGAAGTTTGGAGTTTATTGTAAGTTTGTGGTTTATCGTGAGATTTGGAGTTTATTGTGGGTTTTGTGGTTTATTGTGAGTTCATGGTTTGTTATGATTTTCTGGTTTATTGTGAGTTTGTCGCTTGTAGTGAGGTTTCTGGCTTATTGAGAGGTTTCTGGTTTATTGAGAGCTTGTGGTTCACTGTGCTCAGCAATCTAAACCCTACACCCTGCAGCAGGTTAAAATGTGGTAAAAAAAAATCATTTACCCACTTCAGCACAAAGCTGTGGCTCACCATCCACTGCGTGTACTTCATTTACGTGTTTGCTCACAGGCAGAAAATGCTGATTAAAAGGTAATAACTCCTTCCACGAGCTCAGAGAAACACTGTGGGGCTGGATTGGATGGGATCTCAAAGCCCATCCCACCCAGCCATGGGCAAGGACACCTCCCACTGTCCCAGATGCTCCCAGCCCTGTCCAACCCAGCCTTGGGTGCTTCCATGGATCCAGGGGCAGCCAGAACTTCTCCGGGAATTCCATCCCAGCCCCTCCACACCCTCACAGAGAGGAATTCCTTCCTTTTTCTCTTCCAGCCCTTTCCTCTGCAGGTTTGAATCCTTGTCCTTTCACTCGCCCAAAGTCCCTCTGTGTCAGCCGAGCTGTAAAATACCAAGGCTGGGATTCTCCCTGGATGAACCTCCATTGGGATTCGCTGCTCCTGAGCTTGGAGGAGCTAATCCTTGAACATTTCCTCCCTGCAGGGCTCCATCCCAGGGCGCTGAACCAAGCAGATCATTTATCAGCCCAGTTATTATCAAAAAAGGCAATAAACAACACCTCTTGCACTGCAAATGAAAGGGGGAGAGCAGCAGATAACAAAATCTCCTGCTTGAAAACGAGAGAAAAGGGAATTACAGTTGTTCCTGCACAGTCCTAATCCTCTCAGGGCTAATGAAGCCCCAGTCATTCCATGTAAAATAAATAAAAATAAGTATTTTGGCCTGCAGGAGCAGCCCAAAAGTGCCAATGGCCAGCAGAGATTCCCATGCCTGGAGCTCAGGAAACAGGCAGAGGTTCAGGATATGGTGGTACAAACATTTAGCACCACATTTACCCATTATCATTTGCTTTTTGTGCCTTTTTTTTTTTTTTTTTTTCCCCCACAAAATTCACATTTAAACTCCATCAGCCGCTTCTCCCTGAGGGGTGACCAGGAATCAGCAGCCCTGTGGAGGGAACCTGTTCCCTGGGAAATCAGCATATCCTCTCTGAGGGGAAAAAAGGGATGAAAAGAAGAAAATCTGACAAGAGATGGCAAAAAACATCCTGATTATTCCTCCTACATCGTGGGCCTTGTTCACTCTCTCCTGGATGAAAAGTCAAACTCGACCTTGCTCCTGCAACTCAGACTTGCCTGGGGTCTGCTCTACATCACACTGCCAAAAAATTCATAAAAAGTCTCTCAAAACCTCAAGCAAAACAGGGGAAATTGAGAATTTTGTGCCAGATCTCTGCCATTTTCATTTTCCCACGCTCTTCCATCCACCTGGTGGGAATCTTTAGTTTGCAGTGGTGGAAATGTGGGTCTGGAGAAGGTGTGGGAGGTGTTTCCCAAGGGTTCTGCTCCAAACCAGCCCTGTCCTCCATCACCCTCCAGAATTTATCCCTCTGGACGTGTCATCCTTGTTATATTTTTTGTCAAAAACACAGAAATTTTGGTTACATCCCATTTTCCAAAGCAGCTTCCAACGGGTTCCATCAGCCAGTCAGTGTCTGAGTTTAAAAGCGAATTTCTGTAGCCAAAGCAGGACACAAAAACATCCCCATGCTGAGCTGCAGGCAGGAAAAACACAGCCCAAGGAGCTCCAATAAAGAGCTGCTCTCCAAAACCTTTATTTTTATATTTAACTGGGGCTTCGTAATGTCATTAAAAATTTAGGTCGAGCACACGACGTCCAAAGGTTCTCAAGGAACACGAGGACAGAATTATCTGCCAGGAATTGATGTCCACTGTTGGGTAGCAGCAGGTAGCAGTTAATTGAAAAGTGCCTTATCTCTAATTATTCTGCTCCATCCTCCTTTGCAGCCCCATTAGAGTGAATACACAAGAAACAGCCTTAAGTACTCTCGAGCCTGATGTAAAAAAAGAATATTTGGGAATGGTGATACTCTTCTTTTAATCCATGTTTTCCAGAGGCTGCTCTGCAAAGCTCTTTTTTTTTTAAGCTGTGATTTTTCTGAGCCAGGCCTGCACATTCCATGATGTTGCTCCCACAAATATAAAATTTAATTTGGCTTTAGCTTGGTCGTTTTGGGTTTGGTTGTTTTTTTTTTTTTTTTTTTTTTTTTTTTTTTTTTTTTTTTTTTTTTTTTTGCCTCTGCTTTTTCTGAGTTAGAGCGTTTCTATTTTCCCTGGAAAATAAAAATGGGTTTATGGCTGGAGGTGTTGCAGCTTGCTCCGAGTAACTCTGAGATGCTCCACAGCCTCTGAAAGTGCAAAACCATTCTCAGCCTTTCAGCTCCTCTGGAGATTTCCGAGGCCATTCTGATGCAGGAACAGCAGCAGATGGCCCTTGGCTTCAGGAATGATTCTAACCCAGAGCTTCCCATTTCATTACTGCAAAGTTCAGGCCTAAGAAATTGCTTTTTCCTTCGTTGGGAAGAGCTGTACCTTCTCCTTGACCACTCTCACCCCAAAAAAACCCAATATTTCACTTTGTTCCACCCGCTCCTTCCTTCCCCCAGTTCTGTTTCCAGATGGAATGCCCACCAAAACTGCAGCATTTTAATGTTCCTGTGGCTTTTCCCTGCTGGGGACAGCTGGTGGCAGCTCCCCATGGCCTCGTTTGTCACACAGACACCACGATGGAATTCCAGGCTGCTTTGGAATTCCATTTAGGGATCACCCAGTGCCACCCCCAGCTTTGGGGACACCTTCCACTACCCCACATTGCTCCAAGTCCTGTCCAGCCTGGCCTTGGACACTTCCAGGGATGCAGGGGCAGCCACAAGAGGTGTGAGAGGATGTGGGACATCACTGAGGACAATTCCCAAGGAGCAGCACGCAGAAAACTCTTCAGATAAAACTCCTGACAATTCCTGGCTGCTGCACAGCCTCTTCTGGAGAAGGGGAAAGAATCATCCAAAATCACCTTTTAAAGCCAAAGGTCAGCTCTAAACCACCCCTGAAAGGCAGCTCTGCTTTTCCACACCAAATTTATGGGAATACTGTTCCTCATCCCACGAGCTGGAGAGAATAAAAAACCTGCTTTAATTAGACAGAGCACATCCCTGCTCCCTTCCAGCAGCCCTGGGATCTGCTCTCCAGGCAGGGTTTTCCCAGGAATTCCCCTGGAGCCTCCTGTGCTCCTCTGCCCTGTGCCAGCTTTGATGCTACAGCAGAAACATCTGCAAAGGCAGAGAGAACTCCCCTCCCCTGACCTCTCCTCTTTAATTGGGAGAATCCCAATTAAATGTGGCTTTTCTTCAGGAGATCAGGTTGAGTGTAACCTTTCCTGGCTGGAGCTCAGCAAAAATTATTTCTTCTCCGACTCCAAAACGAGGGCAAAAATCTCCCAAAAAAACCTTTGGGGCTTGCAGAGTGAGGACAAGAGCTGAAAATAAATATTTGCATCCCAAATTCTTTTCTTTGGCAGCCACGTGGTCTGGGGGCTTCTCCCATCCCTGGGAATTCCACCTGGCAGCAGAAATAAATAGATTTTCCCAGTCTATCCACTAAGTGCTCATCAGGATCTCTCTTGATTCATGTCCTGATACGAATTCAGAGCTGAGGGTAAAACAGCCCCAGCAGTTTAAAGTGAGATGATCCTGAAATTAAACCCCACTTTAATCCAGGGATCATTGTCCCAGCTCTGCCCTAACAAAACTTTGTGGCAGTGACAGAGAGGGAAAACTTGGAGGCTGGAAAACAAGATCATGGAATGATGCTGAGTTAGCAAGAGCATAAAGCAAGGCACAATAACTGATTTTCCAATTGCGTTTAATTTGGGGATTTAAGACTTAAATAAAGAGAAAATCATGGAAACTTCTCGGAGCCAGAAGCCATTAGCAGACTCTTACTCTATCTTAGTTTAAAGGGATTCTGTCAAGTGCATTTTGAGCCTTTTAAATTTTTTTTTCCATGTAATTAATGTCCCTGCAACATTAGTTCCAGTGTCTTTGAAGCTGGAAAATGGTGTTTGCTTCCTTCTTCTTCCCTGATATTGCACCTCCCCTCACAACTCCTGTGGAGCCTCATTCCAGCTCTAGTTTGATTGATTTATTATCCCAAATGATATTCCTGATTCCTGCTTTCCCACAGAGCTGTGGGATGTTTTACATCCTCTCCCGGGGTTTGGGACACTGACAAACTCATCTGGTGCCATTTAGAAATTACACCAGATTTACAGAAATTTAGAAATTTAGAAATTTAGAAAACACTTTGGTGTTTCCTTTGGGCCAAATCTCTTTTAAAACTCTTGGGAAAAGTATTAATACTGACAAATGTTATGAAGTAAAAAATTATGGGTTGATTGGTCCCCATTTTCCTTCCATTAAGCTGACCACGACTGCAGTTGGTGGGATACAGAAAATTAAGGAGCAGCTTCAGGTGCCTGAGTTCCATAAAATCCCAGGCAAAATTCCTTCATCTGGGAAAATTCTGATTTATTAAATGCAGGAAAAAAATCTGCAGACATTCCAACTGATGGACTCAGATGTGTCCAAGCAGCAAACCCAGGTACTTTTCCAGAGTTAAGGACCAAGCTTTGGAAGTTAAACCTGGATATAAAAAAGTTTTGCAGTAATTAGCATTCCAAATGTTCTGTGGCAGTTCTGCCTGGAACATTGTGTTATCACTCTCCTGCTTTTAACATGGCTTTGGGGAGAAATAAACACCTCCAAAATGTGGAGACTGAGCTTAAATTCCTTATTTTTGCCATGGGTTTGGAGGTCTCTTCAGCAGAGGATTTTTGCTACCTCCGTGAGAGAAGTGCAAAATTGTATTAACAGAAGTTTTCCTTCCCTGAGCATCTTCCCATCGGGGATATTTCAGTTCTAGTTCCACTCTGGGGTCAGTGCAGATTCCAGCTGCCAGGAAACACAGGAATAACCAGTGTTTACATCACCTAATTTAATTATTCAGACAGCAAAACAACCTGGAAAAGCCACGGAAAGCAGAAAATCCTGTAGAAATGGGTGTGCTGCTCCCACAGAGCTGGGCCCACTTAGATCACCCAAACATCAAGAGTGATCCAGGAAAATTATAATCCTGTTTGCACTTCTGATGCTTTTATAGTACTTAAAGAATGAAAAAAAAAAAAATGCTGTGCCCTAAGTTAGCACAGTTTATCTGCCACAGATTTCATAGAATTTATTGTATAACATCAATTCACATGGAAATGTCTCTCCAGCAAAACTCCTTCGAATAATTTCAAACCCCTTGATTTTTCTGGTAATGGTTTCTTAACCACAGCACTTCTTTATTTTAAAGTCCTCTGAATTCGGGCTTGTTAAATGAGAAACACTTTCAATATTTTTGAAGATCTTGTAGAAACAGCCCCACTGCAGCCACTTTTTCAATCCATGCAGCAACCACTGGGCTCCAGATGGGCTCTGACCTAAATCCTTCAGTGGTCAAACTCCCAGGGCTGCTCCTGAGTCCTTCTCAAAGTCACTGTGTAAACACTGGGGCTTTAAAGAGCATTTTAAGGGACATTTTCCACAGGGTCAAAGTGGCCTGAGCCTTTGCCTTGAGCCAGAACTTGGCATGTGAGATCTCTTCAGCAGAGAATATTTTTATTTTTTTTTTCCCCAGCAAAATTCCAACTCCCTCCTTTCCCCTGGTGCCCAGAATTGATGTTGGCAGTTTTGTGCTCTGAGTAAGAAGCAGAGTTTATCAGTTTAAGTGACTTCAAAAAAGCTGGGATGAGCGTCTTTGATAACACACAAAAACCACGAGGCTGCTCAGCACTGACAGGCTCAAATTTGCAGCCACTCAGAGAAAATTCTCTGCTCTTCCTAGTTCATATTTTATTCCTCCCCGAGCCTGCAGCCTCCTAAACCTTCCCTTAAATTCACATTTTACCCAAGAGCAACAACTCCCACAGCACGTTCCAGGTCCCTGCAGGGATTTGAAAGGAATAAAACCTCCAAACAGCCAACCCTGAGCTGATCCTGGTGTCAAAGCCAAGCAAGGAGCAGCTCCACAGATCAAAATCCCAAAAGGATAAAAAAAAAAAAAATCAGAGATTTGGCAAAGAGAAGGCACCGAGTTCCACCTGTATCTGAGGGAAAGATCTGCTCCCAAGCCTTTCAATTACCTTTAATGATAATCTCAATGCAAATTCGCTGCTGCTGAGCTGTTCTCCACCAGGCAGCAGAGACTCGTTTGTTTAAAACACAATCTGCAGTTTCTTTCTGAGAGTTTCAGAAAGTTCCTAAAGTTGTCGGGCTGGTAAATCTTGGAACAGAAATAAAAAAAATTCAGTACAATTCAGCAGCATCAGCCCCTGTGAGCTGCTGAGAGCCTGGCAACTCCAGGGCATCTCAAGCCTGAGCGTGCATCACAAGAAGCAACTGGAAAAGTTGGAAGAAAATAAACAATTTTTTAAAAAACAGCTGTTTTGTCTTTTTTTTTTTGCTTTTTTTACTTTTTTTTCCTTTTTTTTCAGTCTTGGGTAAACACAGAAGGTGCCAAACTGCAGCAGATTGCAAATACCCAAAGCTTGGCTTTTTCTGCACCATTGCCACCCAAGCTGATCACAGGAAAGAATTAATAATTAAGGGTAATTATCTGAGTGGACACTTTTTAATATGCTGAACTCAGGCTCGTGTTGTTTATGGGAAGGGGAGGAAAGAGGCAAAGAAACTCTGGAAATTCTGACCTTATCATCTGGAATTATTTTGACTGGATATTGCTTCTTACTTCTCCACATCCCCTTTCCCTCAAATGCCAGAGGTCAGAGGAAGGGGAAAAACCCTTCCTAAATCAAGAATCAAAATGTGCTGGAATTTCACTGCCCTGGTTCTTTCCTTCCTCCACCTAGAAGGAGTTTTGCTAAGGAAAAGCTCAACAAAGGAATGACAAAGCTGTTAAAAATAAAATTTATTGATTTCTGATCTTTGTACCAGAAAGATTCCCTCTGTTTCCAACTTTGCTGTTAAAAAATATGGGCTGGGAGATGTGGATTGGAAGCTGACAGCTGGAACAGAGAAATACCTCAGGATGAGGCAGGGAGGATCAAGGAGGGTTTAGTGGAGGGTTTCTCACAAACTCCCAGTATCATGGAATCATGGAATTATTGAGGTTGGAACAACCCTCTGAGATCCTCAAATCCAACCATGAATCAGCTCTGCCAAGGACACCTCTGACCTGTGTCCCCAAATGCCACATCCACAGGGCCTTTAAATCCTTCCAGGGATGGGAATTCCACTCCTGCCAGGGCTGGACAAGCCTTTCCACTAAACTTTTTCCTTATTTTCCAACTTGAGGCTGTCCCCTCCTGTCAGGGAGTTGTGCAGAGCCACAAGGTCCCCCCTGATCCCCCTTTTCTCCAGGCTGAGCCCTTTTCCCAGCTCCCTCAGCCTCTCCTGGGGCTCCAGACCCTTCCCCAGCTCCCTCAGCTGCTCCAGCCCTTTTCCAACCCCATTCCCTTCCCTGGACACCCTCAGTGTCCTTGTGAGGAACCCAAAACTGCCCCAGGGCTGGAGAAGCCTCAGCGGCACCAGCACATCCACTGATTCCTGACACAGATCCCTGATTCCTCACACAGATCCCTGATTCTTCACACAGATCCCTGATCCCTGACACCACTTTTCACACCAGGTTTTTCAGATCTGCTGTAACTTGGTGGCTCTCACTGACCACAATCCCACCCTTCCCCTGGGTCTGAATTCCCAAAATAGAATGAATTACCCTAACCCTGAATTCCCACCCGGTTTTAGCAGCCCCCATGACTTTGCCTCTGAATTTCAGCCTCCCTTTCCTCATCCTGAACCCCAAAACCCCACAAAAACACCCGGGTGCAGTTCCCGGCACACAAAATCCTTTTTCCCTTCTCTGCCTCCTCTCACTTTCCTGGTCATTCTTCTCATCATCTCTGTGGCAAATCGATTTAAATGTGACACTTCTGTCTCTTGCCCAGCAGCCTGGATTTTGGTGTGTGTTAAAGGGTTAGCACCTATCAAAATAAAGTCAGTTATTATTTCAAAGGTAGCCTTAAGCATATATAATAAAAAATACATAATAAAACATACATAATAAAATATATATCCATAAATATCTTTTATATATAATATATATAACATATAATATATAAAATGTAAAATATAACATATAACATGTTATATATTATGTATTATATATGATATATAATACATGATATGTGATAAATTATATATGATATATGACATGTGATGATATATATTTATCTTATATATGATATAGAGATATAATATATTTATACAATGTGTTTATTAGTATATAATATGTTTGGAAATATGTCATTCATATAATATTGTGTATTATATTATAATTATATATGTTTTATATAATGTTAATAGATAACTATATGTTATAATACATATTGTATAATATTATATATATATATAAAAATAAAACATATTTCATAAAACCCATTATATTCCCATCCTAAGTCACAAAAACTGGCTCAAATTTCATTCACTTACATCTGTCCTTTATACTCTCTGTTAAATAACAAATCCTTTAGATAAAGGGGAGGAAAAAAGCAACAAGAACTGAAGGAAAAACCACTTCTGCTGCTGTCACCATCCTTTTTCCTTCCTGCACGGAGAATTTCCAATACCCAAGCAATAATTCCAGCCCAAACTGGACCAGTGGGGTCACCAATCCTCTTGAAGAGGCACCTTTCCCCAGCAGGTTTTTATCCCCGTGTCTCTGCCTGAAGCGTTGGATAAATGATGTGCTAAAAGCAGATGGTAAAACCCTTCCCAGTCATGGATGGAAAAATTGGACTTGCTCGGAGCAATCCCAGGGGCCTTTTCCTCAGAGTGTTCCTGCACAAGGAGAAACAATTCCTTCTGCTTTTGGTGTCCTGCTGAGGGAAGGCAGCGCTGGGATGAAATGAGGGTGAGATGAGGGTTTCACACCTTCAGGGCTGAAGAGTTTGGGGCTCCCAGAGACCTGGGCAGGACTTTTCTGGCCACAGTCACAGCCTGGGCTGGAGTTTTGCTCCAAGGGATGTCTCCTGGTGTCACCTGGCTGCTGGGGATGAAACCTTTGAGCCAGGCTGTCGAGCACTGTTGTGTCTTTCTTTATCTTCTTTTGGTCAGAGTCAGGATTAAATGCTGGAGATGGTATTTCTTATTTGGACTCAGATGTTTATTAATTCTTATCTACGTGACAGTCTCACAAACTCTGAGTTCTGCAGCACTTCTGGCTAACAAACTAAAAATGGAGCTGCATCTCTCTCTACAAGGCCTTTAAAGGATAAACTGTCCAATTAAGAAATGACACCTCAATTATTTTGACTTTTAACCCAATAACCAACCACCCCTGGCCCTCAATGAGGACTTTTCTATCCAATTACAAAACCCCACCCAGAGCCGTGGAGAAGGTGAAAAAGAAGGACTCAGCCTCTGCCCTAAATCCTCCATCTTGCTCTATATCTGTATTACTCTATTCTAAACCCTTAAACTCTGAGTTTCCCACCCCGTGATATCCCACACTTCTATCCAAACCCCACACCCACAATCCCAGGGCTGTCACTCAATTTTGGGAGCCTTTTCCATGGCCTCAGGTCAGTGCAGTGTTTGCTCCGGGGTCAGTGCCTGTGAGCACAGAAAGGCTGAAATCCTCAGTGCCCAGGGCTCCAGCAGGGCACGGTCCTTCCCTTCCCAATTCATTCCCCACCCTTCAGCAATAAATTGGTTTTACTGGAGCTGAGTTATGAACCCTCAGGCCCCACTGACTGAGTTTAGCCCCACATCTGCCCAACCCACTCGTGGATTTGCCTGTGAATTTTCCAACCTAAGCAGGAACAATCTTGTGTTGTCCTCAACACAGGCGGGTTGGAGGAAAGACCAAAAACACACGGCAGAGAAAAGAACTTGCTCAGCTTCCTGAGAATGAGAAAAATGAGGTTTGCATCCCAAAAAAACTGCTTTAGCTTCTGTCAGACTTGCCATGATCTCGACTGCCTGGAAAACAAATCCTTTCTGAGCTCGTAGCCCTCGGTTACCATCTCAGAGATTTAATTAAAGAGGAAAAGTTGCCTCCTACAGCCAGGAGGCACGTGGAAGTACTGGACAGTTGGAAAGAAGAGCAAAACAGCTCGAGGATATTGTTAAAAACATCTGGCTATGAAACAAATCCACAACATTTAACAAGTTGTGCAGACCAAATGCTGAATTTTAAACCAGACCCGAATCAGGAACTCATTTCTGGAGTTTAACCCGGGCAGAAGAGGTTCTTCCACAGAAGAGGCTCTTTCCACCTCGAAAACAGCATTTTCAGCATCCCTGTGTGCAAAATGTGCGTTTTCCTTAGGAAAAAGCAGCCCATCCCTCTGGATCCAAAGCCGGGATTTTGGGTTCACTCAGCTCCAGCTGCCCGGATTTATCAGGAGCAAACAGAACCACCCGGAGCCTCTCACAAAAATAAACAAAATCCGTCATTATATCCCAGAGCTTTTGTCCTTCTCGCTGCGCCAGGGGGAGAAATGGAGTTGATGATTCTCCTGGAGAATTCCAGTGCCAGGGAAGTGTCCAAACTCCACCGGGAGAACCTTCCTTGAGCCTCTCCCCTGCTCTTGAGTCCAACAAAAACCTCTTCTCCTCACAAAAATGGGAAATAAGGAGCAGAACTCCAGCTCGGATCCACTCATCACTCTTCCTGGATGCTCAAAACCACAGAAGAAAAATCTGCTTTTTGACCTTTGGTAGCAACAGCCTGATTTCAGCAGTGATTTCTGCAAAAGCCCAAAGGAAAGAGGTTTTCATGGGTTCGGGGAAGAGACCTTGAAAACTGCTCCATTCCTGAATTCACCCATTTCTTTTGAACCCCAAATGCTAATTACAAATCATCATTATTTAGATTTCTGGGTAGTTTTTTTTCTAGAAAGCACTGGAAGCCTTCCAGCTCCAGAGCAGATTCCTTAGGGAGAACTGGAAGCAAAAAAATTTCCCTTAAACAGAGCTTTTACAATTGGTTTTTTGTTTTTTGGGTTTTTTGGTGGGTTTTTTTTTGTTGTTGTTGTTTGTTTGTTTGTTCGTTGGGGTTTTTTGGTGGTTTTTTTTGTTTTTGTTTTTTTTTTGTTTTTTGTTTTTTTTTTTTTTGTGTGTGTGTGTGTGTTTTGTTTGTTTTTGGTGTTACTTTGGTTTTTTGGGGGTTTTTTTGTGAAACATCATTTTCCTAAGCATCAGCACAAAAGGTTTCCTCGCACTCATTTTACACCTTTTTTTTTTTAAATTAGAGCAGTTCTAGAGAATTCATTCCTATTTTCACCTTGGATGTCCCAAGAAGCGTCTTTTTGGCTGGAATGGATCCTGCATTTTCCAGCCTGAGAAAAAAATACCTCAAGCTCGATTATTTTTTTTTTTAATGTCATTTTAATGTCATTTTTATTCAGCGCTTGACACCGGCGCCAAACCCCAGCGCGCTGCGGAATTTTACTTTTAAAGAGGCGTTTTTATCAAGCAGCCATTCTCATCCCGGTGTAATATCTCATTTTCCCAGCAGTTGATTAAAATCCATCCTGTTTTCGCTGGGATACACCCAGAGACACTCCCCTGCTGCAGAGATACACGGAGGAGATAAGAGAAAATAAAATATCACTGGCAGCGCTCGGAACATTGGTAAAAGCAGATATTCAGCACCTACTTATCTTTTATGTATACAGATATCCGTGGTGACAAATAGCCTATTATGGTCTGTGATTGACTGAAAATTGGGAGCAGAGGCTGGAAAAGAATCCCGAATAACTCTGAGGAGCAATTCCTGCTCATATTTCACATTATGCACTCGCAGATTGCCCGCAGGGAAAGGGAAATAGGAAAGAAAATAATTTAGTTTTAGTGTGGCTCCAGCTAAAACTGGAGGTGGCAGTGGTGGGTTCTTCCAGTAATTAATCCAATTAACAGGACTTGGGTTTGGCACTGGGTGAAATTCCAGCGTCTCCAGGTGTTTCTCCAGCAGGTCCAAGAGGCCTTGACCCAACAGGGCTCATCAGAGAAGAGAGTGAGAACTGCAGCAGAAGTCATTAAATAATTAAAAAGTCATAAATACGTCAGAAGTTTTTTCTCTCTGAGCTCAAGGACACTTCTGCCCAACACCTTGGGTCAAATTCCCACAGCTGGAAGGGAAAAATCCTTCAGCTCCTTCCTGGGTTGAATGAATGGAAATTCAGTTTCCACTTGGGCAAATTCCCGTTATTTTTCAGGGAATACAGCCCTCAGTGGAGTCCCTGGGAATTTTGATGCTCAATTCTGAGGATCCAAAACGTCACAATTCAGAGCCAGCCTGCAGAGAAACTGAAATTTTGGCCCCCAAAATCCATTTTGGTGCAAATTTCAAACAGGCTGTGGTTCCACTGGCAATCCTGTGTGTGCTGGAATGTTTCACAGCAAATTCCCAGCAGCTGCTATCCCAAAGTCCTGAAATTCCCAGTTAGATCTGGCGAATTAACCGAGGATTCTGCGGCCACACAAACTATCAAACCTTTTCTAAAAGTTACTTTTGTCCTAAGCACTTTCCACCTCCCCATCCATAGACTCTAAACTCCTCAGGCAGATAAATCCAAAATTATCCAACGGAGATTTCTTTGCCCTGTTTTTTTGGGTGGTGGGGTTTGTTGTTGTTGTTGGTTTTTGGGGTTTTGGTTTGGGTTTTTTTTTTGTTTGTTTTTTTGTGGTTTTGTGGGTTTTTTGTTGGGTTTTTTGTTGTTGTTGTTGTTGTTCTTTTTTTTTTTGGTTTTGTTTTTTTTTTTTTGTGAGCATCAGCTTCCAGAGAGGAGCTGCTGCTGCTGCTCCCATCCTGCTGATCTCACCCAAATTCCCTGTTCCTGCTCCCCCAGCAGATCATCATTCTGTTCATCCTCTCCCTTCGTTCCACCCAATCCATCACTGACTCTGGAAAGTTCCTGGAATGTTCGGGATCCATCATTTACATGGGCGAGCAGTTCAGATTTAACTCCCTCAATAATAAATCTTCAGCCATCAAGTCATCAATGTCTTCAGTCCTTTCATCATTTCTGTTGCTCTTTTGGGAATGCCTTTCCTGCTTTTCCCAAATCTCTCCAGGCTGGAGTGCTCAGATGAGAATGTAGAGTTTCACCTGCATTCCCACCCACAGGAGCTCAATCCAGAAAAACAAACTCCTCCTCTTTTACCAGGGATCCAAAATCAGAATTCATTTATTTGCCATTTCTTTAGTGCAAATTTCAGCACCTCAAGTCTGAAAACCGCTGAATTTCGGCTCTGCATATGTTTAGGGATTGTTTTCTTTGCAATTAATTTCTAATTTTTTTTTTTTTGCAAGGAGTTTAGGTTTGAAAAAAAGCTGGAAACACCAAACTTTGTTGAATTGGCTGCATTTTATCTCAAAAAAAAAAAAAATTACAAAAGCAATTTAATTGCCATACAAACAACAAAAATCATTCTTTCTGATTCCTGTGGAATATTTTTGCTCAGCTCCTTGAACTTCTCGTTTCACCAAAACAAATGCTCATCTGTGAGCAGATCCAAAGCAGATTTCTCACGGACACAAACTGATTTAGGCTCATCTGAAGCTTTAAAAAACTTTTTTTTTTTTTTCTTTTTTTTTTTTTTTTTTTTTTTTTTTTTTTTTTTTTTTTTTTTTTTTTTTTTTTTTAGGGAAGGTCTAGAGCTCCCCTCTGTCTTTTTGATGCTCCTGAATCTTTCTTCTTTCCATGCCTGGAGATTTTTTTACGGGAACACTGAATTTTGAGGTGAAAAGTCACCTTTAAAATGCTCACGAGGCAGGTCAGGAGCAGCTTAGATGCTTTTCAAGCTGAATAAACACCAACAACCTCCAGAAACTCAACTTTTCCCAGCACCGAGCGAAGTTCCTGAAACAACACTTTGAACCCTCCGCTCATTTCAAGCTGTTAAAAATCCACCTCATCCCTTCCACTCAATAATTTTCTGATTTATTACAGAAAGGTGAGAGGTCCTCCCTCCCCTCACCAATTACCTGAGCCCCTGGGTGCTCTCTGATGTGTCTTTGCATGAATAACTTTGTTTTCAGACTTCCTCGTCCTCCTTCAACTTGAATTATTTGTCAAACAAGAGCAATTTTCCCCTCGCAGAAGGCGGCTAATTAGCGTGGCGGGCTGTCACTTTGTCACACCGCGGTGACAAACAATACAGGAGATTAAAGAGTTGCTAATTGGCTGCTACTTCGAGTAGCAATTTCAGCCTGTTAATGCGGCAAGAAAACATCCGAAAGTTGTTTTGATCAGTTGTTGTTGTTGTTTTACGGGGAGGGGAAAAAAAAATTGTTCAACAAAATCAGTTTTTTCAAAAGGAAGAGCGTTGTCCCGCAGGAGAAATCCCAAAGGCAGGAAGCCCTTCCAATAGGGGATTAAGGAAAATCGTTTGCTCTGTGTGTTGTAAGAACGTCATCCCTTGTTTCTCCATTCAACTCCATGCTAAGAACCCCCAAAATACACAATTTTCCACCCTGTGACACTCTACACCACTGTCTGTCACACCTTTGGGGTTTGTAATTCCTCTCTCAGTGCTGGAAGTTTTTTCCAGGGACTGGGATCAAAGGCTGTGTCCCCCTGGGCTCTGTGCCAGTCACACCCTCTGGACAGACCCCAGACCCCCCGGCCAGGATTAAACCCTCTTGTACAGATCTCAAACCCTCTTAATCAGGTCCCAAACCTCTCTGTGACCCTCCAGGGCATCAATTTCTGCTGGCAAAATGTTGCTTTTTGGCACCTTCAGCTCAAGACCAGACCACTGCTGAGGTTTTTTCTCCTCTTCAAACGCCCAAAACTTTCTCCTGAAGGGATCCAGGGAAAAAAAAAATTAAAGTTTTTGTCTTTGGGGCATCTAAATGTTCCCACTGTGATTTTTTTCCCTCTATTTTACTGGTTAAACTGAACACAACCACTGACACATCATCATCACTCAGGAAAGGAGGAGGAGAAGAATCCCACAAAAGAATCACTAAAGGAGGAGAAGAATGCCACAAAGGAATAATTTAAGGAGGAGAAGAATCCCACAAAATAATCCCACAGAACAAATTCCAGCTCCAAGCAAAGCTCCCGGTTCCTTTCCAGCTCCTTCCCCATTTGAGGCACTAATTGAAACCACTCTGCACCAACAAATGAAGGGTAATTATGTTGTTCCCTCAACCTTGTGTTCACAGATATCATTGATCTTCATTATATTAATAAGTCAAATGATTCCTTCCCTTTCTGCTGCCTGTGGAAGCAGGGAATTATCCAGGAATGGATAAATTGGGATGCTGGGCATTGAATAAATCCTTTTATTTTTCCCCTCTCCACTTTCTTGTTTACCATTAATGGTTGCACTTCATCTGCTGCTTAACACCATTAGTGCCTGAATGGGGTGATATTAATTCGGGATAATTAAAGTATCTTTAAGGCATAAACACGGGAATGGCTGCAGAATTCTGCCCAAATTCCAGAGGATTAATAATTCCTGCAGGCGGTGGGGTGAAGACTGAACCCCTTGGTCCTCACCTCCCAGGGAAGGGAGCCATGGAAATGCAATAAAAACTCATAATTCCTGGTTGAGTGAAGTATCTGGGAATTCTAGAGCATCTTTATTTCTTTTTCTATTTCTTACTAAACCCCTCTGAGTACTTGAGCTCACCTCACAACCAATCTGTTTGGAAAATCAGAGAATATTTCAGGAAGAACTCGCTGCCTGTATTTAACTCTGTGCCCTCCTGACATGGAATTCATCTTTTTTTACCCTCCTCCATTTTCCAAAAATTTTCCAGGAGACAGAGAGAGCAGAGAGCTCAAAAATATAACTGTGAAAAAGCAGAGTGTGTGTGGGGAAAAAAAAGCATTTAAACTTTGCTCCATCCTCATGCTGTTATTTTAGATGCTGCATGTGCAAGAAATTCTGGACAAAATTGGCTTTTCACTCGGGCTAGGAATTGATTTTGTTTTAAAAATGCGAATGTGTAACATCCTCCTTCTCTTAAGCAAGTTTTAAAAGTTACCTGCGATGTTTTAGAAACACAAGTTCTAACAAAGGAGGAATTAATCCGACAGGAGAGGAGTGCTGTGCGAACAAAGATCTTGCTTTTGTGCATAGTTTTATTTCTTTTGTGTTCAAATCTCATTTTTTTAGGGTGGTTGAATAATCGGGAAAAAAAGTGGACAAAAAGAACTGGTGGTTAAATAACCAGGAAAAGAGTGGGGAAAAAGAACTTACAGAGAACAAAGCTGTATTTTTAAGTGTTCTACCCATGATAATCCAATGGAATCTGCTGGAAATTGAACCCCTTATTAACAGGAAGCAGAAATAGGAGAAGAGTCTAAGAGAGCTGCTAATGAGGCTCATTTAGCACAGATTTTAATTACACCAACCCAGCCATTCCGAGCTGTTCTGCTGGGATCTGAGCAGAGTTTATCTCCCAATGCACGACCTAAAGGGTAAAAAATGAGAAATAAAACAAGGCTCCGTCCTCTTAAATGACAAACAAGACAACTTCAGGACTTACTACACATTAAATAATGAATCTTGTGGAATATTAAATCCTTCAAGTCTCATTTGAGATCTTCAGGGCTGGGCCAACCACCTTGGGAAAGACCTTCGTGGAGGAGAAGGAACTTGAAAAAACCTGAAGGAGCATGGAAAAGCCTAAAGGAACCTGAAGGAACCTGGGAAAAGCCTAAAGGAACCTGGGAAAAACCTGAAGGAAGCACAGACTCTGCATCCCAAGAGAAAAGGAGTCTCAGAAGTGACTTTATTTCTCTCTGCAATCACCTGAAGGGAGGTTGGGGTCGGTTCTTCCCCAGGAATCAGCCACAGGACAAGAGGAAACGACCTCAAGTTGTGCCAGGGGAGGTCAAGGTTGGATATTATGGAAAATTTCTCCACAGAACAGGGTGTCCAGCCCAGGGCAGTGGTGGACTCCCCATCCCTGCAGGGATTTAAAAGCCCTGTAGGATGTGGTCACTTCAGTCATCCCAGAGATCCAACCTAAAAAACTCTGTGACTCCATGAAAAAATAAAAACAAAACCAACTTTGCTCTCCCAAATTTCAAGGAAAAAGAGGAGGGTGCTGCATCCCAGCTTGGCTTCCACCAGAGTGCCTGACCTTGCAGGCTGCAAAATCCCAAATCTTTGGGAGTGTGTGGTGAATAAAACTGCTCGAGGTTGGCTCGGTGGGGATGGGAGCAGGGATATTCATGGAACATCAAGCTGTCATTCCCACAAAATTATGGTTTTAAAAAAAAAAAAAAAAACTGGAAGCATGTCAGACAGTGCCTTAAAACACAGCAATCCTTCAGATAATTTTCTCATGTTGGAACAGCCCGAAGGAGAAGGGATGAGGGCTGTGCTCGAGTGCTAAAGGACAAAAAAAAAAAAAAAAACCAAACCAAAAAATCCAAAAAATGGGTATTTGGAAAGTCTGCAGTGCTGTAATTACCAGCGTGACAGTTGCTGCTTGTAAAATCCTGGAAACAAAGGAACGGGAAACAAAGGAAATGGGAATTTAGGAGCTCCGTGGATGTTTACAGCATTTAAACCTCCCCATTGAACTGGCAGCACTCAAAGCTTTGGTTCAGTCACTTTCAAGTTTTATCCATTTAAACAACCCTCGGGACTGAACCAGTGGTGAAGCGTTGGGGAAACTGGAGCTGGGAAGTGGGAATTCTTCTTGTCAGAGAACCCTGGGATGGTTTGGGATGGAAAGGGACTTAAAATCCCACAACTCCATCCAGTCCTATCCCTGCCACGTGCAGGGACACTTTCCACCATCCCAAGCTGCTCCAAGCCCAATGCCCAACCTGGCCTTGGACACTTCCAGGGATCCACAGTTTCTCTGGGAATTCCATCCCAGGCCCTCCCCACCCTCACTGTGAGGAATTTCATCCCAATATCCACCCTAAATCTGAGTTTAAAGCCCTTCATGTGGCCAGAGTGGGATCTTTTTTGTTTCCATTCTACAGCCAGCTGCTCCAGAGGCAGCTTCAGGGCCACAGGTGAAGTTTCCCACTGGGAATTTCCAGCAGTTTTCTGGGTAATGGGAGAAATAACAACAGAAATGTGTCAGCACACAGAATGTCATGGAAAAAAAATACAAAACCTCACTCCTAGAGAACCTCAGAGAGGCTGAGGGACCTCAGAGAGGCTGAGGAACCCCAGAGAGGTTGAGGAAGCTGCAGCTTCTCTGGGAATTCCATCCCAGCTCTTCCTCACCCTCACAGCCAGGAATTCCTTCCCAGAATCCCATCTGAACCCCCTCTCTGTCCATTTGAAGCCATTCCCAGTGTCCTGTCCCTCCATCCCTTGTCAATTGTCACTCTCTATCTTTCCTCCAGGCCACACTGAGCTCATCCCCAGCTTCTCCTCTCCAGGTGAACAATCCCAGTTCTCCCAGCAGAGCTGCTCCATCCCTGGGATCATCCTGGTGCCTCCTCTGGACTCATTCTCCAAATATTTCCATGAGAAACTCCAAAAAGCCCCATTTCCTCATGGAAATCACGTTGCAGCTGGCACCTGCCTGTCCTCACCCTCAGCAGGGCACAGACTCTCCTGAACACCTCAGGTCACCCCAAATCCCATTTTCCAGGAGGGGAATAAATTCCTATTTAGCCTTAAAATCTGTCCTCTATCCTCCTAATCCCCACCTGATTTATGGGATTATTGGCCCTAAAGTTTACCATGCAAATATTCTATTAATCTCTCATAAATCGAAAAAATATGAGGGAAGTGTTATTTTTATTTCAGCCCCAGTGCCAAATTTATTGCTTTATTAGTGATTGAAAGCATCAATTTTAATAACACAATTATTGGTGATGCAACTGGGATTTATTATCTGTGGGTAGGACTTCAGCACCACTTTTAAAATTTATGCTTGTGCCTGGAAAATCTTCATCATTTCCTAATTAACGTGCAGGATAATAAACAAATTTAATCTTTTAAAGGTAATATTTTATGGAAGAGAAAGAGGAAAGCGTGTCCTGCAAAACAGGAATTAATTATTTAAATTTTTAAAAGTTTGACCATCCAATAGACCTTCCCATCCATTTAACATTCCCAACCTGCAGGAGATATTGGGAAAATCCTGACTGCCCAGGGAACAAAGATCTTTAAATCCCTCCCAAGCCAAACCTTTCTGTGAATTGCAGTTTCTGTTAATTCAGATTAACAAGGTAGCTAAAAAAATGTATTGAGTTTTTATCAGAGGGAAATCAGAGAATATCCCGGAAAAATCCTTTTAATAGAAGATGAAAGCAATTAAAAGCATCTTTTAGCATTACTATTTTACACCAATTTGCAGCTTGTAGTAACTTCTCCAGTCAGTTCATCCAGCAATGCAACAATAATATCAACAAAATCATTATAATTATTCACTTTTTTAAAGGTTTTATCAACTCATTTATCAATTTATCTTTCTTGCCTCTCCTGCAGCAATTCTTGCATTTTTTGATTTAAAATATTTTTAAATGCCATTAATCCCTCATAGAAAAATAATAATAATAATGATGGTTAATAAAGCAAAGAGATTTCAAGGAATGGAAAAAAAAAAAGCAAAAAAAATGTCCTGAGGGTTGTCTGGTCAGTGCTGCTGCTCATATCAGCAAAATCATTATAAATATTCATTTTTTAAAAAGTTTTATCAAGTTCTTCATCAAATTATAAAGACTCTTTCTTGCCACTCCCACAGCGATTCTTGCATTTTTTGATTTAAAATATTTTTAAATGCCATTATTCCCTCATGGAAAAAAAAATATAATAATAATAATAATGATGGTAAAGCAAAGAGATTTCAAGGAATGGAAAAAAAAAAAAAAAAAAGAAACCCACAAAAAAATGTCCTGAGGGTTGTCTGGTCAGTGCTGCTGCTCCTCTTTATCTCAATCCAGCAAGGAACAAACCCCTGGCACTGGGATTTTCCACACATTTTTTCTCTGTGTTCCTTGCAGCTGAAGCCTCATCCCCTGGCCCGGAGCAATCCTGGCTGAGACTGATACAGGAATATCCAGAACCAGAAGAAAAACTCTTGGAAAACACCAAATATTCCATGGACAAGGATCCCATGGGGTTTTTTATTTTTTTTTTTTGGTCTACAAAATCCCCCTGGAGGTGTCCTGAGGGCTTCAGAGCTGCATCCACAGCCACTCCCTTCAGGAATCTCACCACCCTTCCCTCTCCTCTTTCCTCCCAGAAAAGCCCCAAATTTAGGGTGAAAATACAGAAATGGTTTGAGCACAGAAATGTGCAGAAAGTTTTCCAAAACGCTCGAAATCAAAAACTCAAAATGCCGATTATTAACAGGTTTTTTTTTTCCTAGGAAATTTTTCTCCTCTTCTTCCATGAAATGTCAGCTTTAAAAGGCTACATTTCTTCAATTATTAATGATTAATTAATAATAATTTTGTTTCAATATACTGCCTTTTAATTAGAAAATGATGGAGATTTTTCACGGCTTTTCTCCCCTCCTTTTTAAGAGTTCTTATTGGAACCTCACACATCACATTGATCATTTTAACATCATATTGTTAAAATTTTAGCAATAACACATCCAATTCCCAAAGTTTGGAGGTGGATGGTTTTTATTTCAGCAGAGGCAGGCACACGACCCAGCTGGGAGCATTTAATCCAATTGTCTTCCCCTCCAAGGTTTGATATCCCCAAAATACTTTGGAAGATGTGGAATAACCGAGCAGTGAGCTGCACACACCAACCTCATCCCTTCCCAGAAAACCCCAAAATCTCCTCACAGGACTCAGCAAAAGAACAGAATTTGAGGGGTTTTTTTTCAGGATATTTACCCCAAATGTTGTTAAAGGAGCTGATCCCTCCAAACTTGAATTATTTAGTCCCACAGAAAAATTGCCTTGTTTATTTTCAGCACCCCCTCAGGCCTTTTCCACCTCAGGAAAAGTGGGAGCAGGACATTTTACACACCAGGAATGTGCCACCATTTCCAGCTGAAACATCAAGTTGAATTTACCACTGGCAACTACTACAAAGGAAATAATTCCCTATCAGGAATAAAACGTTGCAGCAGAACAAAATAAACCCGGAGTTTGACCTAATTTCACATTCCCTCGGTGAAGTTTAGAGGGAAAAAAAAAAAAAAAACCAAAGTAACTTCTTTCAAGCCGAAAAAAAAAAAATAATGCAGAAAGTTTAGGGGAAACGTTTAAATTAAAGTGGAATTAAATGGAAGATTTGGAACTAAGCAAAAAAGCAGCTCAGCTCTTTAGGGTGATGTTGAAACATTGTCCCTCCAGGTGCTCTTAAAGGAATAAAGGCAGTAATGGAGCCATGAATCACCCACCAAAACACCCCAGCTCCAGAGCAGGGACAGCAGGGATGGAAAAGCAGCCAAATTCCAAAAACTCAATCATGCGCTGGCTTTACATTTAGCGAATTTTTTATGGTTTATTGTTTATTAAATTTAGGGATGGGAAACAGAGGTGACATTTCATCAAAGAAACCACTTTAAGACCTTATACTGTCCATACTGTGACCCTAAAAAAGGTAAAATCCTGGGATTCTGCATCCAGCGATGGCAAAAAGTGGGAAAGGAAGGAAGGAAGGAAGGAAGGAAGGAAGGAAGGAAGGAAGGAAGGAAGGAAGGAAGGAAGGAAGGAAGGAAGGAAGGAAGGAAGGAAGGAAGGAAGGAAGGAAGGAAGGAAGGAAGGAAGGAAGGAAGGGAGGGAGGAAGGAAGGAAGGAAGGAAGGAAGGAAGGAAGGAAGGAAGGAAGGAAGGAAGGAAGGAAGGAAGGGCCATCAAAAACAAATTTATTTGACAGAGCTACCAAAGTTTGCCCTAAAAACAAATATTCTTCGAAGTTTGACTGAAATCCATTCAGAAGAGAAAAAACCCACCAGAGAAGGTGCACAAAACCTTGTAAGGCAGACACAGCCTCGGTTTCTTTGCTGTTCTTTGGAGTTCAAAATGTGAAAAGCTGAATAAGCAGCACAAAAAACAAATAGCGAAATGCAGGGGGAAATGTGGTCAGCAGCTCGCTAAAGCAGCATTATTCACCTGGACTTTGACTATTTAGCTCAGTTAAATTCATGATCCATAAAATAGAGAGCGATAAAATCCATTTTTTTATTGTTGTTGTTGCAGTGTTGAATTAAAGTATCGCTAATGCTTGAGAAAACATTGCTCTCACTCAGCCGCTGTTGTGGGGGTTTTTTAATCAGGAAGCTGAGCAATTGCAGGTTATTATTTCCCCTTGACAAGTTCCAACCCAAGCCTCTTTTAATGCCCCGGTACCTTAAAGGCTCCCGTGAGTGCAAGAGGCCAAGATGCAGCACAAAGATACAGCTCTGAACTATTTCACAAAGAATTCACAAGGTTTTAAGCGAAGTTTTTGGGGTTTCGGCCCCAAAATAGGGCTGCAAATGATGAAATGAATGGCTGCACCATTCCTGCCCTCCAGGAGTGGGACATGGGCACGTCAATCCTGGGGAAACTACAAGCTGAGCCGTGGGGTATGGGGAGGAGAAGCAACAGGATGAGAACCTGGAGCCTGGTGGTCCTCCTGTGCTCTGCTGCTCCCATGGGACATGGATCAGGGGTGGCCTTGGCTGGGTTCATGGTGGGACTCATCTCAGAGGGCTTTTCTAACCCAAACAGTTCCATGGGTGCTGTTCCTCAACCTCTCTGGGGTCCCTCAGCCTCTCTGAGGTTCTCTAGGAGCGAGGTTTTGTATTTTTTTTCCATGACATTCTGTGTGCTGACGCATTTCTGTTGTTATTTCTCCCATTACCCAGAAAACTGCTGGAAATTCCCAGTGGGAAACTTCACCTGTGGCCCTGAAGCTGCATCTGGAGCAGCTGGCTGTAGAATGGAAACAAAAAAAGATCCCACTCTGGCCAAATGAAGTGCTTTAAACTCAGAATTAGGGTGGATATTGGGATGAAATTCCTCACAGTGAGGGTGGGGAGGGCCTGGGATGGAATTCCCAGAGAAACTGTGGATCCCTGGAAGTGTCCAAGGCCAGGTTGGGCATTTGGCTTGGAGCAGCCTGGGATGGTGGAAAATGTCCCTGCCCATGGAGGGGTGGACTGGGATGAGATTTAAGATCCTTTCCTGGCCAAAATCATTCTGTGGTTCCATGATCCTTTTAACATGCAAAAATCCCACCCAAAACATCCCCAAATCCCTCTAATCTTCCCTGCTCAATGCCCCTTCAAAAAGCTCCAATCATTCCGTGATCTGGAAACGCAGGTCTTTATCAAAGGCCCCATTCCTCCCGACAAATATCCTTGAAATCACATTTTGGGCTCCTGCCTTTCCATCTCAAAAGCTGCATCCATGAACACCTCGGCCTCATTTCTGCATTAACTCCAGGGATTCTCTGAGCTGACTTCAGCCTTTCCTGAGAGCCCCCTGTGGAGCCCAAATGGAAGGAAACTCCTCATCCCCGAGTGCTGAATTGTAAATGAGGATGATTTAGGCAGAGGCAGGGCGTGTGGAGTGGGTTTGAGCTACAGGTGTCTGACAAGAGTCCTTTTGCTTTTCCTCCCGCGGCTTCCGAGTCAAAATTCATCCTTTTGGTCTCCCAGGAAAATTGAACTGGCTGCCTCATTCCCAGAGCTTTGGGAAGTGCTCCCATTTGCATTTTCCAAAGGAAATATCTGACCAAAAAAAAAAAAAAAAAAAAAAAAAATCAGGTTTTTTTGCCTGACCTCTCCAACAGGACTTTGTTATAGCAACAATTTGGCAGCGTGCAGGAGCAGCTTGGTGCTGATGAGGTCTTGCTGTTTGCTCTCCGTGGTTTTTTTCCCTGGAAATTCCCTCTCAGGAGTCATTCCAGTCCCACCTGGATGTGCCCCTGTGTAAGGTGTCATTCCAATCCCCCTGTCATTCCAATGACAGGGGGTTTTTTTGGAAATTGCCTCTCGGGAGTCATTCCAATCCCCCTGTGCCCCTGGATGCAGGGGGGTTGGAGGAGAGTATCTTCAGAAGTCCCTTCCAACTCAAACTCTTCCGTGATTCCATGGCTGAGTTGGATTGAACCAACATTCCTTGCACCCAGATCCATCAGCTGCCAGCCTGGAATGAAATCTTTTAGGTCTCTTCTCATTTAAACCAGCCTAGGATTCCATGAAAACTCATCATGTCGTTCCTAAGATGAACAGGAATTCTTCAGAGCACAGCCACTACTAAAATATGTTAATCTTTTAAAATATATAACCCCTAAGTGGCAGCTGGATTTAGAAAATTGATATTTTCCATCAGAATCTCGATGGATTCTACTGAGGGAAGAAACTTTGCATCCAAAAATGAGAATCTTTAGTGGCACAGATGGTTCCATAAAGGTTGCACTGGTCACTAGCTGGGAGCAGCCTGTTAGCTTTAATACCTACCTGGCCCTTCACTGCAAACCACAGTAAAACAGGCAAAAATATCATTAAAATAAACACTTTCAGAATGAATAAAAAAATGACTCGGCCACTCCAGAATGCCAATGAGGACAAATGACCTGTAAGTGTCATCTGCTGACTGATAAAAGCAATTGAGCCAATGTCAACCGAGCAAAGTGAGATGTAATTTAGTTTCAGCGTTCCTGGAATATCACAGCAGCAAGGAAAACACAAAAATAAGGCTGTCAGATCTCAAAAGCCAAAGAAATTAATTAAGGAGTCCTTAAAAGACACCTTGGGATATTTTTTTTTAAGATTCCTTATCGTTAAATCCGCTGAAATGGAAATGAAACAGAGCAAAGCCAGGAAGATGGATAAACTTCAAACTACTTAATCCAGATATCATTTCAAAATGAATCTAAAACTTACCCCAAATGCCTTGAACAAAGAAATCAAAAATTCACTCTGGAAATTCTCTGTGAATCAGATTAATTCTGAGATTTCCACCTGTAAGTAAAAGAAGAAAGAATTTCAGTCATTTTCAGGCAAGCTTCACCAAAACCCCAAAGGAACCCGATTTTCCCATAAATTTCAGAACCTGCCTCCTTTTAACCAAAATATGTGAGGATTTTACTGCAGCTCAGCAGCAGAGCCATCACTGTGTGGATTCTCTGTTAGCATCAGATTTTAAACAGCCTTTTGTTCAGATGGATTCAGAGAGAGAATTCCTGAGCAGAACACCCACAGATCCCAGGGACACTGGATTTGGGCTGGATCAGCTCATCCCAGCAGGATGATAAAAATCTAACGTAGAAAACACAGCACAGCATTCACTTGGAGATGAAGGAGGAGGCACTGGCAAGGCCAGGAAGGAAATTCCTGAATTTTTTGGGAATTAAGGGCAAGTTTTTGCGCTGCTGAGTGGGATATTTTCGTGCGTGGATGGGAATAAATCCAGGAACCACTTCAGGTGCTCAGCCCGTCCTTACCCAGAGCTCCCTGAGTGCTGACACCTCCATATTTTACAGGATAACGTTTTATTAGATGAGAGCTGCAAGAGCTGTGGAATCACATCCCTTTTATTTTCTCATTTTCCTCCTTGAATACTGAGGGAAATGTTAAATAACCAAGGAGCCCCGTGGGCAGCAGAGCCCTGCCCTGACAGATGAACCCATCATGGGGGAAGTTGTTTTAATGAACAAGAAGAGATTTTTCAGGCTAATTTCTAGGATAATTCAGGTATTTAAGAGGCAGCTCCTCTGGTGAAGCATTTTCCAAAAGCGTGTTCCAACAGGGTTTGGAAATCAGAGAGTCAGAGCTGCTTTTTTCCTCACACAAACACTTCAGGAAGAGGCATTTGATGTTTCCCAGCTCCCATTTGGCTCCAGCATATGTTCAGGTATTCCCTGCTGTGTTTTTACAGCCACAAACAGTAAACTACCCAAAGCCCCGAGGAGCAGCTTGTGAGTTGTGCTTCATCCCAGGAATCACTAACATAAATTAGTGAAGTCACCTGTGCCATTTATCCCCCCTAATTGGGCTTCCCAAAAGGAAGAATTTTCCCTTTCCTCCTTTTTAAGCTCCCCGGGTTTGGATGCAGACACATCGTCCCTCAAAGAGGAGTAATAACCCCCATAAATCAGGTCTGCACTAAAAATGTCAGGAATAAAACCTCAGAGCAAACCTGATGATCAATGGTTCATCCTTCCAGGCTGAGGTGCCAGCTTCCATGTTCCCATTCCCAAATTCCCACTTGGATACGCAAAAATAAAACACTTTTTTGGCAAATCTCTTTGGGTCCTTCCCTGGCACTTTGAAAATGTTGATGTTGTTGTGCAGGCTTGGCTCAGGATCCAAAAAAACTAGTCAAGAGCTCTTGGAATCAGTTCCCTGAGGATCTGTCAAAGGGCAGGAAGAGCTCAGGGCTGAGGAAAGACAAGGGTGGGGTGATAAATTTGGTCATAGGGAAAGCTTGGCAGTAAAATCCCTCAGAACTCAAAAAAAATTCAGATTTCTACCAAAATCTACCCATATCTACCCCTAAAAGCCCTGAGCTCCTGGTTCTAACCAAAGCAGAAGGAAAACTGTTGGATTTGTCCCCCTGAATCGTCACCTCAGCCCAGGGACTCTCCAGGTGGAACTCAGCTGCAAACACCTCTCCTGCCCTGTGACAGCTCTGTCCTCCCTCTTCCCATAAGGATTTATCCACCTGGATCAAACCGCAGAACACGGAATAAAACATTTCCAACTTGTAAAAAAAGAATAAAATAAAAAACCCTCACTGATTTTATGCTATATTAGAGTTTTACTGGAGATAGCTCCACTATCTTTCAATGAAATTTGATTTTAACAAGGTCAAATCTGTCAATTTCTCCTAAATTATCACTGAATTTCCTTGAAATGATCACGGGGAAGTGCTGCAGGAATTTTTCCATAGCAGCTCAGAGGCTGCGCCGAAACGTTTTGTAAAGGATAAAGATTTTTATGTAAGATTTTCTCTTTTTATTTCTGCCAATGCAGAACCAGGCCCATAAAGGTCTGTAAGTTTGTTTAAGCACCACTGCTTTTGCAATAAAGCTTTAATAGGCCCCATACCCCAACTCTGACAAGCCAGACTTGGATTATTTGGAGCTGAGTGGTTTCTTTGTTCTCTCTTAGTAAGAGATGTCACAGCCATCACCGCCTGGGCTTGCATTAAACAGGAGGGAAAAAAAATTGCACTTTTTATTTAGCTATTTAGAAAGATTTTTTTTTTTTTTTTGATGGCTGGAGGATTTGGAATGAAATAGAAAGAGCAGTAAAATAAAAATAAGAGATAAGCCAGTCATTAAGACAGACACTAAAGAGGAATTATTTTGCAGAAGTTGTTGAATATGTATTTTGACACTAACTATAAAGTCATTTTAAAATGACCAGGAATCTGAAAATACAATTGTATAAAGTCCTTTTTTTTTTTTTTTCAATAATTAAGAAACCTTAATTCAGGTGAAATAAGATCCTGGTTTTCCTCATTTTAAACAAACGAGATGATGCCAGAGGACATCCAGAGAAGCAAATCCACCCCAGGAGAGAACAGTGGGTCAATCAGAGGAGGATGAGCAGAGATGAATATTTCATCCAACTAAAAGCTGCCAATTGGTGAGGTGTGGCCTCAAAACCAGGCACTCACACCCACTGCAAAACAAAGCTCTGTTCAACGAAAATGTGTGGAATTTAAACCACAAAAATTGGGGTTTAACACTGTGAGGCAGCCTGGGAGCTAAGGAGGAGCCCGTGGCCCTCAGAACAAAATTAAAACAAACCTGAAAAAACGGTGGCAGAAGTTAAAAACAGACTCACAAAAAAAAAAAAAAAAAAAAAAAAAAATCCTTGAAACTGCCATTTTTTCCATGGAATATGCAGGAAGTCACCTCATGGATGCACAGGAGCTGTATCCAGCCCAAGAGGCCGCAGTCAGAACTGTTTTCACATGGAATAAGTTTCTCTTTTAGTAATTTTGAAGAGCACTGATAAAGCTCTTCAAAGAGACAGAGGCAGTCATGTTCATCCTCCCTCCTCAACACCTGGAGTATTCCAAGAGCTGGACAAGGGCAGGAAAATGCAAATTATTATTATTATTATTATTATTATTATTATTATTATTATTATTATTACTATTACTATTATTATTATTATTATTATTTTGAGCTGTCACTTCTAATTCTATCTCTGCCTGGGATTAAGGAAGTTTCTCCTTCTTCTCAGGGAAATGAAAATAGCAGGACTGAAACTGCAGAATCAACAACCAACATCTGCACAGGGAATATTCAGGGAGAGAATCCATTTCCCAGAGGGATTAACAACAACTGCAGAAAGCAGGGATCAGTGTTGATAGAGTCAAATTATCCAGATGCATTTGGATTCGCTGCTCCTGGAGATAAATTTTAAAACTTTTTGGATATAACTCCTCGTTAGTAAATGTCTTATGTGGGTGGGCATTTTTCTAACTTAACAAAGAAAGGAATTTGAGTGTGGCTTCTCCAAGCCTTAAAATTTTATTTTCAAGGATATTGGGGAATATTTAGCCAGTTATTTGGAAATTTGATCTTGTGTTTCTGAGTGTATCAAGAATCTTCATGGACTGGGAAATCAAAAGAGTCAAATTTATGAAAATTTAGCAACACTGAGTAAAAAAAAAAAAAAAAAAAAAAGGGTTCAAATCTCTAAGTCAAAAAACATAAATCACACTGGTTCAATTTTTGTCACAATTAGGCCTCTCAACTAGAGAGAAGCTTATGATTAAATCTTAATTCAAGGATTTTCCTACCACTTTTTTCCCTCTCAAACGACTTAAATAAGATGGTGGAATTTATGAGTTGTTGATTGCACTTCTATTTACCTGAGGATGGTGATGCTTCCCAATTTAAAGAGCAAATTGACTACAGAAGAACAAACCAACTTTGGACTAAATTAACTAAATTTCATTCCCCGGATTTTTTTTTTTTTTTTTTGCTCCCAGTTAATTATAGCTAGATTGTATCATTACTAAATTAAAGCCAAGCCAAATTACTTCTCCAGTTCTTGCTCCAGGAATTAATACTCTTTGCCTTTCAGGAGCACTAAAGTACAGAAACTGCCTGAAATTATATCTCTTCTTAATGTGGTCTTTACCTACTTCTAATTAAAACCATTCATCACTGCAATACCTTTTGGGTTTAGTTGGGTTTGGGTGGGTTTTTTTGGTGGTTTTTTTTTTGGTTGTTGTTCTGATAAACATCCCAGACTAAGCCTAGTATACTTAATTTTTAGCAAGCCAAGGCTTTGTTTTCCTGGGATGAACCCTGAATATTTCCTAAATCAGGGCTGATCCCAGCTCTTGGAAGAAAAGACTCTGGAATCTTGACTCAGACCTCAGCCCCTCAATTTCCAGAGCTACTTTTACTTCCTCACAGTTCAGTATTCTCAGAGTAAATGGCTTTAAATTTAATATTGGATTGAATTTAGTTTTACATTTTAACTTTTATGCCGTTTAAAAGCCGAATCTTCGTTGCACAAAATGCTTCAGCAGCCATTTCCTGAGAGGAAAACAGGTTTAAAACTCAGATTAAGCCTGGTGAAATGGGATACCTCGTTGAAAAAATATATATATAATATATCCTGAATAATTTGGGTAATCTTCCTTCATCAAGGAAACTGTAAGGAGGAAAAACACACAACTCAGAGCAGGAATTTTGGAACAACATTTGAGGAAAAACACCTTTTATCAGGAAAGGGGATGAACCTCAGTGTGGTTTTACCACTTTTTAAGACAAATCCCATTTCTGCCTGCTGGGCCTGAGCTGCAAATTCCCTTGTTGTGAGAAAGAGTTGGGAATGTCCCAAAACAGCTGGAACCAGGTGTCCTCAAAGATGTCCCTGTCAGAACCCTCCCTAACCTGTCCTGAAAGGCTCTTTCCAGATAAAACCATGGAACCTGATGCCTGAAGAACATCCCCTTCCTTGCTACTGAGTGAGGAAAAAGGAATTGAAAAGCAGGAATGTCAAAAAAAGGGATAGTGCTGAAAACCTGAGGAGTTTTAATCTCCCTCAAAGCCAGGAGAAAAACAAATTTTTGATGAAGGGATGTCTGTAAAGGCTGGGAGAGGTGAGAAATGTCTCCACTCTCACTTTTTCTAGTACGTCATTATCTGGATTTTTTTTATTATTTTTGTCATTTTATCAGACTTACCACTTTTCCTGGGAGGAATTCATTCATTCCCCAGTGAGCAGATAATGGACAGGGGCTTGTCACCTCAGAGAAATCTTCTCTACCTGAGCGTGGCCTGGAGGGTCTCCATCCCTATTGGAACGTGAAAATGGATCCCATCTCCTCATCCCAAAGCTCTGCTCAGACTAAGGACTCCAAATTGGGATTTATGGCAGCCTGAGATTTGTGTCTTTATGATTCTGATGCCTTAAGTTTAAATTTCATGTATTCCATGTTCTGTGGTGCCCAGGGGTGCAGCTCTGAGCTCACAGTCAGTGTCACTCAGCTCTGCACACAGCAGGGACACAAAACAAATCCTTCTCCTGCTGCACACCAAGGACAACTTTCAGCCCCAAAGCACAAACAAGGGTGGGCTGGAGGGAGGGACAAGAAGGATGGGACCTCACAGCCTGAGCTGGAATGGGACAATTCAACCCCAAAATGCCAATGGACCAAAACTTATAAAAGTGTGAGACCTCATGACGGTTTGTCCATTTTGTGACCATTTTGGGTTCATTTTGTGACTATTTTGGGTCCATTTTTGTGCTATTTTGTGTCCATCTTGGGTGTAGCCCTGGCCAGGCTCTTGTCCTGCCCAAGGTGTACCCTAAAGACCTTTCAATAAATATCTACTTTATTCTCTGCTCAGTCTCTGTTCCAGCTCAGCCTTCCCAAGGCATCAATTCCTCCTAAAACCAATAAACCAGGAATTTCCACCAGCTCTGTTTCGTGGAGCCTGCAGAGGTTTTGATCCCACCTTTTCTGAGGAGACTGGTTTTAGTTAGACGTGCAGAGAAGAAAAACACAGCTTTAGCTTTTAATGATTTCCTGGAGTTCCTGCAGTCCTTCTTCCCCTCTTAACACCCAACAAGGAACCATGAACCATTCCCAAAGGAAGCTGCTCCTTGCTGAGCCCTCGGCTTGCCCACCGAGTGTGGTACCACCATCAGCACCTCCCAGAGCTGCTTCACCTCTGGAATGACTGGAAAAGTCAATCCAACTCTGGATTGACTGGAAAAGCTTTGATGGAAGTGCAAAAACCAGAAGCACTTCAAAGTTCGCTGTCAGAGGTGCAAAGGAGAGAAAAAGAAATGAAGGGGGAAAAAAGAAGTGTGTCATTAATGTAGTGGGTAAATAAACGTGAGTAGAAATGTTTGGGATTGTCACTTTTAGTGGGGTGTCACATCTTTATAGAATCATGGAGTGGTTTGGGAGGGAAGAGACCTTAAATCCCATCCCATTCCATCCCTGCCATGGCAGGGACACCTCCCACTGTCCCAGGGACACCTCCCACTGTCCCAGGCTGCTCCAATCCCAGTGTCCAGCCTGGCCTTGGGCACTTCCAGGGATCCAGGAACAGCCACAGCTGCTCTGGGAATTCCAGCCCAGCTCCCCCCACCCTCACAGGGAGAAATTCCCTCCATAATACAGATATAATCATAATTATGTGTGTAATTACAACAACCTAGACAGACCAAACCCACCACAGAGTGTAATAAAATATAAATTTCACACCAGGCCAGGCAGAGAGAAGAAGAACTGTGAGAGAGAGAAACAAAATTCCACCAGGCTGAGCCCTCCCATCTCCACTTCTGCCCTCCAACACCTGCAACATTCCCATCAGAACGTGGGGGTGACTGGTGAGAAATGTGGAATTAACTGCAAAACTTGAATCCCACAGTTTGCATCTGGGTTAAAACAGTCAAAATGCCAATGAAACCTGTCAGAAGTGTCCCCACACGGGCTGAGCTGTGCCACACTGTGTGTGGGGAGAGCTCCAAAGGCAGGGAAGTCCCTCCATGGAAACCCTGAACTGAAAACAAACAATATTATTCACCAAATTACCGTCTGCTTGGGAAGCTGCAGCCATTAATTGCTTCTGTGGCTTTGTGGGTTTAGGTTTTTAAACACAGCACCAGAGTGCTTAAAGATCCTCCTGATTAAATAATTCAAAATGTTTGCACTATATAACATGTTTGAAGGGGAGAGACAACTCTGCTAAACACTTTGAATTCACGAGCAAGCACCTCATTAACATGCCCTGAAATCAAATATTTATTACCTTCTCCACTGTAACGAGCTCATTTAAGACAAATGTGAGAAAACCCCATCCTGTATTAAAGTTGGCAATGTTTTATTTATGGGCACTTTAATATTCACTTTAGGCCACACCAAAATATAAACAGGCAATTAATATTTCATTGATGAGAAAACAAAATCTATTTCCCCAGCTTGTGCAGGCTTGGAAGAGGACAAAGCAGGTTTTGTGTGCTGTGATGGTCGCTCTGAGGTGGGAAACAATTGATAATCAATTATTAAAATTATCTTTTTTCTTCCCTGTTCCAGTGCCTGAACACCCTCTGGGGGAAGAACTTTTCCTTGATTTCCAACCTAAATGTGTCCTGGCCCAGCTCCAGCTGTTCCAGAGGGAAATCAGTGTCTGTCCCTGCTCTTCTCCTCACGAGGAAGCTGCAGATCCCAACGAGATTCCTCTTCCTCTCCAGCTGAACATTCCAAATGCTCTTGGCTGCTCCTCACCCTCCTCCTCTCCAGACCCTTCACCATCTTCACTGACTCCTCTGGAAACCCTCTAATGGTTTGATCTCCTTCTTCTGCTGCAGTTCCCAAAACTGTTCACAAGATTCCAGGTCTTGAGGTCACCCCACCCACAGCTCTCCTCCAGACTGAACCTTGGATTCACCTTTTTTACACAAATGGGAGGGGGTTTGGGCCAGAGGTCTGAGCTGCAGTGTTCCTCAGGCGATATTTCCAAAAACTGGGCAGTAGATGAGCTGAAAATTATTCCCAAAATTAAAAAAAAAAAAAAATTAAATTAAAAAATCCCAGCAGAGCTCACAGATCCCAAATTCCTGCATTTTTCCTACACTTATTTTTTCCTTCCAGCAGCAATATCTGTAACTTCTCGCTGTGGACACTGGCCAGATAAACACTCAGCACCACTTATCTCCCCAGAATTGCTGGGTAATGCATTCCTGAATGAGGAAACCTTATGTAAATGCAAATTTTTCACCCCCTCTCCTCCCAAGGATGCTGCCAGCGGCAGAGTTTGGGGTCAAGGAGCCTCTTCCCATCATTGCACCGGTCTTGGCAGATGAATATCAAACAGAGAGAACAAAAATCTCTCAGCTGCAGGGCTCAGATCCCTCTGGAACAAGCTGAGATCCTCGAGATGGCTTTAACAAGCTCCTGTTGGGCATCCCAGCCTCAGTTCAACTCCAGGTTCCCTCAGCAGCTCCATGGGGATCACTTGACAAGGAGCAGAGCTGCTGGCACCCCTGGAGCAGCAAAACCTCTCCTGGAGCTCACCTTGCTCAGATTTTGTGCTCAAATATCTCTCATTGCTGCGTTTTTTTGGATCCACTATCAGGGCTCCATCACAAGTGGAATAAATCTTGGAAGATTTGCTGTGGACAAGGATAACTTTTTCCCAAGTTGCTCCAAGCCCTGTCCAATCTGGTTTTGGACACTCCCAGGGATCCAGGAGCAGCCACCGCTTCTCTGGGAATTCCATTCCAGCCCTCATCACCCCTCACAGGGAGGAATTTCATCCCAAAACCCCACCCAGCCCTGCCCTGCCTCTGTGGGAACCCATTCCTCCTGCATGGAAAATTGAACACCCCTTGCTCGCCAGCAGGAATCTTGCTGTGACTCCCAGATTCCTCCAGAAACGGTTGGATCTTCCATTCCTAAGAGGTGAATCTATTCCTGGATCCAAGCAGGGCACAGCTTTTCAGCAACACAAAAACCTGCAGCACCATCAAAGCAAAATGCCAGAACTCTGCCCGTCACTCGTTTGGTGTAGATGCAGGTAAAGGGGGGAAAATATGGGAAAAACATCCTATAGAGAGTTTGGACAGGATAAAAACCTCCTAGCTTTGGAAATAAATGTCTCTACTTCACCTGGGTGCTTATTTCTGATAATATTTCAGTTTTCCCTGCTCAGCACCTGGAGCAGGGCCATTATCCTGCCCCATTCCATGGGCATCATCTTAGCAGGGACAACCTGATCCATTTGAAAACGCCAAAATGCACAATTTTTTTCCATTTCTAAGGTGACAAACACACCACAAAGCCACCCCAGTGCAGCCCAGGGTTCAAGAGTTTAACAATCCCAGTGCACAAGTCTCCCAAAACTAGGCTATAATTAGCTGCAGTATTTTTGACGAGGTTCTTGCACACAAACAAACGCTGCCACAATTTGAAATGGGTTTTTTTATTCCCCCCTCAGGTTCCTCAAATCCAACCGGTGGCTTTACACCCATTATGTTAACATAATGGTTTTTAATCACAATTATGCATAATCACACAGTTTCTATGGCCTGGAAAAACCATTTAGCACAGGTCTGCACATCAGCTTTTGGCAAGAGAGGAAGGAAATGCATTTAGTGAAGCAAATGCAGATAAAAATGCATTTTTATGCATGACTCGGTCCAACAAGATGCACAGTTTGGGGATCAGGCATGGTTTTAAACTGGAGAAAAACCCAACATTTAGAACCCAATGAAAAATTCATTGTCCTTCAGGGCACATTTGACCACGGAACAATGTTCCAGAGGAGAGTTGGCAATTCAAGCTCTAAGGTCCTGAGAAAATGCTGGGAAGGATTTCTCTGAGCAAGTTTCAAGCAAGGTATTTATTATTATGATCCCCCCTTTATATTCTAACACCAAGCCACTCTCCTAAATAGAACAAAACTGCCCTTTAGACCTAAAAATATATAAAGAAGGTGGGGACAAAGTTAAAAATTCCATAAAGACCCTCAGATTTATATTAAAAGTTCATAAATAGGAACAAAAAATTAAAACCTTTAACTAATTAGAGAAGTGCCCTGCAGTTCATCTCCATCTCAACACCCCCCACTCTGCCTCTTTCATCTTCTCCTCATTCCCCTCACAAGCTCTCGAGGTCTTTCTTCAAAAGCTGATGTGATTTGTTCACTTCTCTGAGCTCAGTTTCGTTCAGGAAGGTGTGAATTAAAATCAAAAGCCTCCAGGTGAGCAGGTTGCACATTGCCACACCTGCTGGAGCTGCTGGAATAACCCTCAAATTCATTTCTGAGTCTGCATCCAAGCCCACATGCAGCCATCAGACCCCCAAATCCATCAGGAACCATCAGACCCCCAAATCCATCAGAGACACAAGTCCAGCACAGCTGGAGAATTCCTCTAACTTTAATCGTGGAGGGTTCTGGAAGACAAAATCCCTTTTTTCTGGCCACAGCAAACATCCCCCTCTTGGGAAGGTTGAGGGTGACAACCCCAGGGTGTCAAAGGAAGAGCAGCCACCATCCCAAATCCATCTAGTCCTGGCCGTGGAAACAAACTCTAATTCCCGCCCTGCTGGAATTCTGGAAACTTAGATTCTAGGATTTTAGTCTATAGGAATACATGTGAGTTAAGATTCAGGATTTTGGGAGCTGTCTAAGTCCTTCTTCTTCACCTTCTTCTTCCTTCTTCTTCATGGGTTTGGGTGGTTTTCTGTAGTTGGGTGGAAAAGGTTATCATTGAGGGCCTTGGGTGGTCATTATTGGCTCAGAAATACAAATAATAGAGGTGTCACCTCGTTATTGGGTGATTAGTGTTTAAATAACCTTGGACAGAGTTAAAAACTCTCTATTTTACCTCATTTTTCTGACTTGTTAGAGCTCACGGCTTGTGAGTCTGTGAATAGATAAGAATAAGAAAATAAGAAATAAATATCCAAGTCCAAACTCAAAACCCATGTTTCCCCTGTATTATTATCCTGACCTTGGCAAGGAAAAAAAAGAAGCCAGAACTGCCACACTTCCCCACCAAAAATCATCATCAGAACCAAACCAGGGCAGCTCCAAGTCCAAAAGCACCAGGCACACACTCAGGAGAGCATGAGGAATTTTCCTCAGGAGAGAGTGAGGAACACACCAGCAGAGACTGGGATTGGGAATGGTCCAGGCCCACGGAGGACTTGCAGAGCATTCAAACCACACACAGAAGGTGTGCAAGGAGCTGACCTGTAATTCAAACTGAGCGGGAAAAATACCTCAAATCCCTTAAAAAATCCCCTTTTGTTCCCCTTAGGAACCTTCCTAAAACCCACACAGTGACATCTTCCAGCCTTTAAAACAAGGGCCCACCATCTGTGGGTCTTCTGCTGAGCAATATTTACTCATGGAAGAGTCACAGTTGCATTCAAATTTAATCAGAATGAGAGCAAATCAAGCAACAAACCAAATAAAGCCTGCAGCTTCGGTGGAAATTGCACATCCTGCCCATTTCTGACTGTGGCAATGTAAAGAGTTATTTCAAGTTAATTCCATTTGCTCTTCTGAGACTGCAAATCACGAACTCCCTCCCCGTTTTTGTACTTTATCATCATTTTGCTGCTCTTAAAATGACAGCAGTAATCCTTTCAGCGTAATTAGTTACTGCTCAGAAAGAGCAGCCACAAAAAGGTTGCTTTGCAAGAGTTTCAGTCAGAACACCAAAATAATGTGAAGTATTTTAGAGGAGTCGCTTTGGATGTCAGGCCTCATTCAAAAGTTGTTTTGAAAAATTCTGTTTGTTCATGTAGCTTCAATAAAATCCTTCTGTTTATCATTTTTAGCATAACGTCTGTGAAAGAAAAGTGGAATTTAACATTCAACCATCACAAAAGAGAACCCAACCAGCTCCTTTCTTCGAGGAGGAGTTTAGCTCTCACACCAAAATATTTTTAAGTCAACCAAAATAAAACCAATCCTTCCTTTGGGATCTTTCCCTGATCCAATCCCTTTAAAAATCCTGTTTATCCATCTCTCACCATCATTGTCCAGAGAAGCTGTGGCTGTCCTTGGATCCCTGAAAGTGTCCAAGGCCAGGCTGGACACTGGGGCTTGGAGCAGCCTGGGATGGTGGAGGTGGCACTGGATGAGCTTTGGGGTCCCTTCCATCCCAAACCATTCCATGATTCCATAAATCCTCGAACATTTTGCTGGATAATTCCTTGCTGGAGGTGTGGCTCTCAAGCACCCCAGTACCAACTCCTGGATTCTAAGACCACATCTGGAATTTCAGTCCACATCTGGAAGGAGCTGATCACACTTTATGGGATAAAGATGAGTCTTCTCACCCTCCTTTTCTATCCTGAAGGCACACTCCCATTTTCTGGTCCCTCAGGGGAATCCCTGGAAGAAGGAACACAAAGGATATTGCCAGATGTGACTGGAAATCCTCTCTCATTCTGTAAAAAATAAAATGCCAAAGTCTGCAAAACCTGGGGTTCTTCTAACCTAAATTGAAAGGATTTATTTGATGCATTCATCATCACAGAATGTGGGTTCAGAAACTCAGTATTTATTGACCGAAGAGTAAATTTTAGCTTTAGCCACAATTTAAGAGCAGGGGAAACCCAAACTGAGCCTCTGAGAAGAATAATTTCTTTTACTGCTGAATTTTCACTTTGTCCCTGGATTTCTTTTTTCCCTGAATCCCTGTTTTCCTTCCCTTAGAAACAGCTCCAACATTCCCATTTGGAGCAGGCAGGGATGCTCCTTGCCAATACCCTCTCTCTCAAATTTCCAACTTTTAGAATAACTGTCCCCATTGTCACTGGAAAGTGACATTAAATACAAAATTGTGCTTCAAAAGCACTTCAAACCTTGGCCATATGCTCATAAATTTGGGTTTGCAAAATCTCCTCAAGTAGCACAAAAAAGATGCAGAATTTCAGAGCTGTCTCAGCTGGAAAGTGTCTCAGCACTCAGAACCTGCTTACACACAGCTCTGATTTTGTGTTTGTTCAGACAAAAATCTGATTTTCTCATTAGGACTGGGAGAAATGTAGAGAAAACTGAATGTTGCCTGGCCAATATTTAGATTATTGTGAGTTGACAGGATTAATTTGGGATTTTTTTTTCCCTCAGGAAAGGCTCTTGGAGAAATGAAACCTCCAACTTGCCACAAGGTTCATCACAATGTCTTCATAAGGAAAAGCTCCTTTTATTGTTCTGTTTAATGAAATCCAGCTATGAAATGCATCATTCCACCAAACTTGTAGTAAGTATTAATTAGCTAGTGGACAAAATTCAAAGAAAAAAATAAAACCCACTTGAAGAAATGGGTAAAAATTCCTAACCCAAAAGGCTTCAGTAAAATAAGACCCACCGAGATTTTCAATTCAGTGTTAATTCAAATATTAGTGTATTTCTGTTGACATAAATTCAGTAGTTAATTTTTTTTTTTCATTAAAAGTGACCAAACCATAATTTCATAATAGAAAAACATAATAGAAAATTTTGGTGGAGGAAAAGTTTATCAGCTCAAAGAGATGACACAACTGCAGGGACTCTGTGTCACACTCAGGAGATGCAGTGAAATAGAGAGGTGCAGATTTCCACCAAATCCATCAGCTGAGAGAGGAGTGGAGTGTCTGATGCCATTTCAGAACTTAAACTACCTCAAAATTAAGATTTGAATGTTGGAGGAAAACCTTCCCCCTCTGAGCTGTTCCTTGCAGGGTCATTAAATGGATTATCACACGTGACATTGAAGTGCTTGACTCAATTAGAGACTATAAAAGATGTGGCAAAGCCTGGATAAGTCAGGTGGGTTAATGACCTTGGAGAAGCAGGAACCTCCAAAAGATGACAGAATTCTGAAATAGATGGAACAGAGAAAATTAAATCTTACTATTAAAAAAGTAAAGAAATCTAAATTCATTCTCAAAACATCCACCACGCCGTGTGTTTTCTCCTTGGAGTTCAGAGTCGGAAAGGGCAAAAGCAGCTTTATTTGGAGTAACAGCTCCACAAAATCCCATTTCTGTCTAGGGAACAGTGGGAATGCAGAGCACAGCCAGGAGGGAAAAGAGGAACCAGAGAACTGCACCACAGTGGCTGTCCTTCACCTTTCAGCACATCCAATTTCCCTTCCCCTGGTTTGAAATTTGACATCTGAAGTGGCACCAGCTCAGAGGTGGCAGCTCAGGCCACACATCCCTCCTTCTCCCTCTCCTCACACAAATCTCATTAAGGCACAGCTTAAAATTCAAACATTATTGATTAACACTTAAATATCACTGATTTCTCTATTGTTTTTATTTCCACGTGGATGCTACAGCAAAGAGAGGCTGGGTGTGGTTTGGCTCTTGGTTTGGAGCAGAAGTCACCTGCCTGCTGACATTTGGGACTGACAAAATCCCCACACATCCCTCCCCACGTATCCCCAGGGGTTATTGGGAGAGCACAAGGTCTGGGTAGGCACATCAGCCATTCCTTGTCCACAGGCTCCACGTGGTGCCTTGGGAAGGCTGAGCTGGAACAGAGACTGGGCAGAGCTGGAGAATAGAGCAGAGATTTATTAAAAGGCCTTTAAGGACACACCTTGGGCAGGACAAGAGCCTGGCCAGGGCTGCAACCAAGGTGGGACAAAAAATGGTTCCAAAATGGTCACAAAATGGTTAGAAAACGAATCCAAAATGGTCACAAAATGGTCACAAAATGGACCCAAAATGGTTAGAAAATGGACCCAAAATGGTCACAGAATGGTCACAAAATGGTCACAAAATAATCACAGAATGGTTGACCCGTCACAAGGTCTCACACTTTTATAAGTTTTGGTCCATTTGCATTTTGGGGTTTAATTGTCCCATTCCAGCCCCAGGCTGTGAGGTCCCATCCTTCTTGTCCCTCCCTCCAGCCCACCCTTGGTTGTGCTTTGGGGCTGAAAGTTGTCCTTGGTGTGCAGCAGGAGAAGGATTTGTTTTGTGTCCCTGCTGTGTGCAGAGCTGAGTGACACTGACTGTGAGCTCAGAGCTGCACCCTGGGCACCACAGAACCTGGAATACAGGGAAGATAAAACTTAAGGCATCACATGGAGGTTTTGTCCAGTGGATAAATGTCCTGGACACAGAGTTCCAGGCATCTGTCCTGGTGTCACCATGTAGGGTCTCAATCCCCCAGAGGAAACTCGTTCTCCTGTAGCAAATGCCACTGTAATGACAATAAATGCAGGAGCCATCTGGAACTGGGAGATGCTTTTCCTCAAGAGGATTTTTAAACTGCTTTGGAACAGTGTTTGTTGTTGCAGACTTAAAAATTCTGCATCGTTCATCTTCTGAAATATGAATGGGCAGCAGGAAGTTGGGGGAATCTTAGTTAAAAGGAAAATCAAAGGAGATTCTGTAAAAAAAAATAAAATAGGAAGGATCTTTCATTAAATAGGGCATCACCTGTAATTCCTGCTCCCTGTCAGAAAAAAAAAGAAAAACAATATCGAGCTTTAAAAATAAAATTATATCAGCTCTGGGGGCTGCAGAGGGCAGTGTGGATGGGTAAAATGGAATGGGAGCATGTGGGATAAGAAAAATATCTTTTCATTAGGGAACTAAAGATGTTATGGCTCATTTAATGGCACGGAGAAGTGTCCTAGGATGGGGCTCAGAGCAGCCTGGGATAGTGGAAGATGGAATGAGATCTTCAAGGTGTCTTCCAAACTTAGGATCCTGTGGTTGCCTCGGCATTTGTTGTTTCCCACACCAGCAGGAGAGGTTTTCCCGGCCAGGAATTCCAAAAATTCCCAACTCACCCCACTCATGGAGATGATTTTGGGGCAGAGTGCCAGAGCTGGGTGGTCCCTGCACCTTCTCCCCATCCTGGTTGGCTCTGGAAGGTTCCTCCACCTTCTCCATCCCATCCTGAACGGTGGGACACTTCCCAAACCCCGCAGGGATGTGTTTGGGAGGGGAAGCAGCATCCTCAGGGCTCTCTGGGAGATCTGTCTCAGCGCCCTCCAAAGTGACAACAAACTCCTGAGTTTCCAGCCCGGTGCTTCCCGGGAATTCGCTCTGCTTTGAAGGGCAGGAGAAAAGCAAGGAAAGGTCAGCGCAGACAATGACATTTTTAAACTGAAAATGTAATTGCAGTTTCCCTCCGAGGCTGGTAAATACGCTCTCAGCTATAAATAGGCCGTTCCCATCGCGTTTAAAAGAAGCTTAATTAATTTATCAGTGATCACAGCAAATGCAGCTTCAGAACTTTGTGACACGGCTCAGCACTGTCTCCTTGAGGTGTCCAGGGCCACGTCTCACCTGCCAAACTGGGAAAGGGGGGAAAGCAAAGCCCCTTTTCAACCAAATCTCATTTTCCCCTGCAATTTAATAACCAATATTGGGCTGTTTAATATGCACAGGTGGCTCTGCACATCCCCAGAAAAGATCTTCCCTGTGCAGATACAGGAGGCTTTTTTTCTTTTTTTGGCTGATACAGCAGCAATAAAAGGTTGTTGGCATTCCAAGGATGCACTGGAGCCACTGGAGAAAAGACGGATACTGGACAGGGCAGTCAGGGCTGGTTATGCAGAAGTAATTTCATGGGTGAGAAAAAGCAGAAGGTGCTTTAAGAATATTCTTAGGGAGAGCAATGAGCCAAGGACTTTCTGAGTTCAGAGCAGGTGCTGCTTTCTCAGCTCCCTGGGATCTGGTTTTCCCCAGTGGGATGCAGAGTGGGGGATGTGGGATGTTGGTGGTGCCATTCCCAAGGGATCAGGGAAAGATGCTGTGCCTTGAGATAGGGTGAGCCTCTAAAACACCTTGGGTGGTGCTTAAAATCTCCTCGTTTTGCCATGTTTGCTCTGCAATTCCATGGAAACTGTGAGCAAAGGGGAAAACAAAATTCACTCTGTCTCAAAATTCTGCATTTTCATTAAATTCTCCATGTAAAGAAGCAGCACTCGTATTAAAAAAAAAAAAAAAATCCAGAGACTATTTTGCTGGTGAATCTCTTTTGGTTTTCTATGAAATATAAACACAACTGGGGGCACAACAAGCTGGGTGTGAAGAACTGGTAAAAATACAAAATGGCCTTTATGAAGAGTGCAGTAAACAACGCTTGATTAACAACAGCTAATGAACCCATTAATTGGCGAAGAGACTCAGTGTTATGATGAATAATTCCCTCAAATTCTTGACAGAAAGACTGGGAAATTAATCTTAGGAGAAAGATTGAATGGAATAGATGAGTGGCTGAAAAACAGCTGGGAAAGAAGCTTTGGAAGCCTTTACCTGGGAGAAGTTGGGAGGTCACAGGAGATCCCAAAAGGGGCTGAAGACCTCCAGAGCTTCCAGAGCGGCTGAGGCTGCCTCATCCCGAGGTTAATTCACCTTCTGGCTTTTCTCCTTTCCTCCCCTCTCCTGCCTGTTAATTAATTTTGTATTTGCCAAGTTTTCAGTAAAAGTGGCATCAGGATGTGCCCTCCCCACTGTGAGGCACAATCAAGCTCAGTTTGACCATAAAATTTGCAATCAATCGTTAGAGAAATCTGCTCAGCCACTGCCCCTGGGCCTCTCCAGATCCATAAAATCCCTGCTAAAGGATGGATTTGAGTCCCCACTTGCACACCTGAGTGATGGATCCCTTTTTACATCCCGAATAAACGTTGTGTTTTCCAGTTTAAACAGCTTCCTTCCCAAAAATTCCTCCTCCCAGAGGAGGGCAACAAAACTGGTGAAGGGCTTGGAATACAAACCCTGTGAGGAAGGACTGATGGAGCTGGGATTGTTTATCCTGGAAAAAAGGAGACTCAGAGGTGACCTGATCACTCTCCTCAGTGACCTCCCTATGAGAAAATGCCTGGTCACCTCTCAGCCCTCTCCCCTTTGGAATTCCATGGCAGGTTCCATGGATCATCCCACATCAGCCAGCTCCAGGCAGAACCAGTGGCTCCAAAAATCCCTCTGGAATATCAAGGTGTCAGCAGGAAATCACATCCCACCCCGGAGAGAGGAGAAGGAATATAATGTCGGTTGATTTCCTCTAAGTTTTTGCTTTTCATCACTGATTTTCTACATATTTATACGTGCAAACAAGTGGCTGTTGGGCCACCTAGGGCATGGCTGCATTTTCCTGGGATTTTGCTGTGGTCAGGAAATAATGGATGAGTTTCCACAACCCCGAACACAGGTGATAGATAAACACTTTGCCATCTTTCAGGAATATTTTAGCAGCTTTCTCACATATCCACTGGCTGAGTGGCAAATTATTCATTTAATGATTTGCCTGAATAGTGTTACATACCTCCAATGTATGTTTTTTAGTCAAAGATTGAGAGACAAAAAATACCCATCAACTCTTCTAAAGACTTGTGTTGGAAGTTTTTTCCAGACCAAGTGATAAGGTTGAGCAGGAAAATATTTGGGTTTTTTTTATTTTTTCGTCCTGCTAGAAAAAACCCAGACGATCAAACCCAAAATAAGTCGAATATGTCATGGCATGAATCAATCTTAATTGCTTCCTACATTTTCGAGGGGAAAGGAGAAGAGCCTTGACCCTAGCAGGCAAAAGTGGCAGGAAAATAAAACTCCTCAGTGGCAGCTGACCTTCAGCCCTGCCCTTCCTGCAGCTCCCCCAGCCCCAGGCAGGGACACTTCTCAGTCACAGAGGGGCAAAGGAAAATGAATCTGTCAAAAAAACAGTGACAGTGCTCAAATTAGAGCCAGCAGTGGCATTTGTTAATTTGCCCTGCACCTCTTCCCTTTGCCAGGCTGGGGGATTTATCAAATGCATGTTTGACCCAAGAGACCAAAATATTTAACCCTTGGCCAGAACCTCACTTTTCTAATAAAGATTGAAGCTGGAATTTGTTCTCTGCCAGAGACATTTCTGTGAGAGCCTTTCCAGGGGACCTGAGCGTCCCAAGACCTTTGGGGATTTCAATTCTCCTTTCCATGAAGCACGGCCAATATCTCATTTCAGAGAGATGGTGCCACTTCAGCTTTCAAACCACAGAAAAACTTCATACACAAGCTGGAGGAATCCTTTTAAAATCCATTTTTGAAGTGCTGGCGCTTTGCTTTTGCCATTTAGCCCCGTTTGAGGGACATTTTCATTGAATTTAAAAGGAACAAGCAGCAAAGGAGAGGGTTTGTTATCACTTCCCTCAATTTCACTGCTCACAGAGCGTTTTGCCAGTCCGAGGGATGGACAATAATTCCAGAAAAAGAGAGAAATCCCAACAATAACAAGCCCAAATCATGAATTCCAGGTGGGAAGCTCCAGTGGAGCACCTTTTCCACCGGATAAATTTGTGCTTTGCACAGGAACATCCAAGAATTTTCCCCCGACATTCAGCTGGAACAAAAAGTTTCTGTTCAAAGTAACCAGAAGCAGAATCCTGACAAAAATGAGTCTCCAGCCTTGCACATCTTGCAGAGAAATTAATGCATTATTCAAAGTGTGAGGCTCGGGCTTGGCTCCATCACTCAGAGCAGCAGCACAGGAGAAACGGGGATGCAGGAGAAAACATTTAAAGGTTTTATTGCTTCATTTAAAAGTAAAAAAAAAATATCAAAATCCAAATCTAAATAAAATATGATTCCAGTAGGAGGGAAAAATAAAAAGAAGAAAAGAAAAAAGCCATTTCTGCCACTGGCAGGTTTTGAAACAAATCTTTCAGCTGCTTAATTCACCTTTACCTGGAGAAGTTAATTATTGGTCAGGTGCTGATGCTGGTGATTATTTAGAGATCTGTGAAATATTAGTGAGAAAAAAAAAAAAACTCCACCATCAGGTTCTGACCTTCTCCTTCTGTTTTCATTATGAAATCCTTCAAGCACAGACAGATTTTTCTCCTTTTCTAACAGGAATGAGACTCATTTTCATGCCAGGCAGGGCTAATTCCTGAGCAAACGCCTAAAAACTTGCAGAACAAAAAATGTTCATGCATAAAACCCAAATTCTCTGCACTCCTGTTTTGCATATGTTAGAATTAAATCCATGTTAATGGATGGTTACCTGAATACGAATATCTCAAGGGAAAAAAACCCCAAAATTTGCAGTTTCATACCCTGAAATGTGCTGACAAAAATATAGAAAATAATTTACTTTAGTGGGCAGATATTTTGGCAACTTCACACTGAGCACCACGTCAGAGCTGAGATAATTATTTTTCTTTATATAACTGCAGATTTAATCAATAAAAGGCCCTTTTTTAATCCAAGGTTCAGTACCAGTTCTCAGGACTCCTTTGTACCATGCAGGTATTTTTCTCTACACGGTGTCAGCAACTCCTGCAGATTCATGGGGGTTTCATTTATCCAGCTGAAGAAATTTCAAAATTAATTTCACTTTGACCTAAGAAAGTTTTTTCTTATCTTTGACAGTAATAGAGAAGAACTCAGAGGGCCAAAACACAAAAGGGCAAGAAGGGTGGACTCCACATGAATTTTAATCATCTCACCCTTCTAGCTCATGACTTTTAGGATTATTCATAATTTTTTTAAAGTTTTGTGTTTGTAGACAAAGACAGATGATTCAGGTAATCAAACTAACCTTACTTCAAAAATAATTTTTTTTTAAAAAATTAACTCATTTCACCCTCTAATGCTCCATAAATCCATAAGTACATTACAGACATTTAACTCCCTGATTTTCAGGTATCAAACATTTAAAATCAATACAACAATTCAGCAAACTTGCACCCAGTTATTTGCAGCTGTAAAACTTGGGCTCTCTTTCCATTCTTCAAGACCTCGAAGAGAAGATCACATTTCAGATCTCCACAGCAAGAACTGAAATGCAGGCTGACAAAAAAAAAAAAAGGCTTTTGAAAGCCAGGGAGAGAAGCAGGCTCTGAGGTCTCAATAGGACCAGAGTGGTCTGCAAGAGGGAAATCACAAAAATTACTCACTGCAGGATGAGGCCAACTAAGAAATGCCATTTTTATCACTTTTTTTCCATGTTTCTAAGAAAAAATTTTGAGGAGGAAAAAAAAAAAAATCCCTTTTTTCTCACTGCTAATGGAACAACACCACAACTTTTAAATGTCCTTAAAGAGGGATAATGCAACCACTCCACAACCCCACGAAATGACGTTTTGAGCTGCAGCCTTTAAGGAGCAAACAGCTCGCAAAGTTGTGAGCAGCTACCCAAAGCAGGCTTTGCTCACCTCTCTGTTCTCTCCACATTTCCTTCCACTCCTTCTGTAAACGCTCTTGAGCACAGAAACTCCTTCACGCATTCCAGGAGAGTTTGCACTTTTTGCATAAAACATGAAATTGTGAAGCGGCCATTGATTCCCGCATTTATTTCCTCTCCATCCCAAATCTATCCCTCATTCTGCCCGTCATCCCGGGGGCTGCACGTGTCACGGGCTGCCATTATCCACCCATTGGCAACTCCAAATGCCACCCTGAAAGGCAGGGGGGGAAATATTTAAAATACTCCTGTGCACAGCTCGTTTCGTTCGCCGCGGCTTCGGAAGTCAACAGTCACGGGAAGGGGCCCTGGGAATACAAAATCACTCTTCTATTAAAGATAAGGAAAACGGAGCTGAGGTCAACAAGCAGCAGCAGGATGATAAATCTCCACAGCTTGTTTTACACATCACTGGCTTTAAGGCAGAATTTGGAGTCTGCTGCAGTTTTCAGTGGGGAGGAGAAAAGCAGCGAAACTGCCTCGGGGAGAGTTGGTGTTGTGGTTTGGTTAGGAAATGTTGGATCCTCTGATTTTGGTGCTGCCAGAACAGGAAAAATTCCATCCTGTCTTGGGTGGAAATAGTAAAATAATTCTATTTTTACTCTGCAATTGCCCTCATGGGCTCAGGTGTCCTCAAGTTGCCAAAAACCTTCAGTGCAATTAACAGGAGCAGCTTGGGGCTGCACAGGGACGAAAAAACAGGGGTGTGACAGCACCTGAAAACTGGGATTTTCCACTGAAAGCCGTGGAATGTCAGACAGGACACGAGGCCTGACAGAAGCATTTCAAGACAACTCGGAGTTACATTTCTTACCTGCTCTGTCAAGCATTAAAAATTGTAAATTAATCCCACTCTCATGTGGGAAGAGAATTCAGACTTCATACAAATGCAGGAATGATGTGGGATTGTATCCCACAAAGTGATTTCCTGCAGCATCCAACATCACTAATTACTAACACAAGCTGCCAAATTTGAGGGAAAGGGAAGGAGAGTCCAGAAAGTCTCTTTGAGGCACATGAGCCAGCACAGAACCCACACATTTCAAACGTGTCGGGATGAGATCCAGAGAAATTCAGAAATCAGGGAGTTTTTCTTGTTCAGCAGATCCTGCATCCAGCAAGCCTTCACCACGTCCTCAGGAGGAGACAACTCAAAAGAGATGCTCTTTTAGGAGGACTTTAGGGATTCTTTAGTAATATTTTTGTTATAAAATTGTACTTCCTTAATTATTTTTAAGGCTTGTACCAAAATATTGTCTTCTCAGAACGTGTTCCTTTGAAATAACCACACAATCCTGGAGAAAGGTCTTTTCTGCAGCTCCTCATGCCTTTTATTTTTTTTGCAAGGGGGAGGAAAACACCATAAAATTCCTCTGTTCTCTGAAATGAAAAGAGTTTCACCTTCTTTACTCAGAGGGGAGAGAGGCTCTGGAACAGACTGCCCAGAAAGCTGAGGAGGTTCCATCCCTGGAAGTGTTCCAGGTCAGGTTGGACAGAGCTTGGAGCACCCTGGGATGTGGAAGGTGTCCCTGCCCATGGCAGGGGTGGCACTGGACAGGCTTTAATGTCCCTTTTAATCCAAGGATTTTATGATTCCTACAGATCTCATGAATCCCCCCAGGTCTGTGTCCTCCATGGGGACTCCAAGGCTCTGGAGTGACTTTGGTCCTTGGTTACAAACACCTCCCTCAATAGATAGAAGCACTTCCAGAGCTTTTAGAAAATCAGTTCTCATCAGCTGAAGCCCTGTCCATGAGAAGTTTGGTTTTGTCTGTTCCCAGCACCATCCAAAGGACTGTGAATAAACAGCAAACCTCAAACGATCCTTATCCAGGGCATTGAGGAGTTTGGAGCTCCTTCCTTTGCAGCTCAAAGCTTTGACAAAACCCTTGCTGACCTCAGGAAGGTTTCAAAGCTGAGAAATAACCCAGAAATTCCTTTTATCAGCTTTGTTCTTCTGATCCCAGAGCTCTTTAAAGCTTTATGTACCTATCAGCTTAAACGATGGCTGTAAGTTTTGACCCGAATTTGCTCCTTCCTTTAGTATACAATTAAGTTGATAATAATACGCGCTTAGTACCCAGACTTTTTTAAAATTCATCATCTTTTTTTCTTCCTTGATGGGGTTTTATATCTCCAACACTGTCTGGGGACAGAATAAAACTCCTGGCACAGCTACTCTGAAATGTGTTGGCTGGTCAGCATCCCACAGGTATTTTTCCAGAATTTCCACACCCTCTTTCTAACTCATGTTTTATTTAAAATTCATTTAATACAGTCCTTCATTCTTTACTTCCATGAAATGTTAATTTAACACGTGGGATACCAGGCTTGTTTAATAAATTATTTTATATTTCTTATGGAATAGCTCAGAGAAATTCCATAAAGTGAGGTTTAAAACTGTCACCAGTGTAAGGAGGGATGTTCTCCTGTGTGGAATGTGCTGTTTGCACAGACAGGAACGGCCCCAAGGAATCACTACACTCATGTTAACAGCAGGAAAAGTGGATTTCACACCTTTCTGAAACACAGGAGTGGCTCCAGGGATTCCCTTTAGCTGCACAAACCTCAGATCAGCACAGACAGAACTCCACTGGTTTTAACCCAGCACAGCCCAGAGTTCTCTCCTTAATGGATTTCTCCACCTTGTGCCCTCACAGCCGTGTTCTGGAGACACCTTCATTTCCCTCCACGGATCCCACAAATCCCACAGGACTGCAGCAGCTTCCTGAAAAGCCCTTCTTCTCCCAAAACGATTCAGCACACACAGCAGCGAGTTCACAGAGCTCTGTCCCAGCAGGAGGAAAACTCTGAATAAAACACTCCAGGGCAAAGGCAGCTCTGAATCCAGACTGGTTTGGGATGGAGGGCACCTCAAAATCCATCTGGTTCCATCCCCTGCCCTGTGCCACAGAGCACAATTTTTTCCAGAGACTCCCAGCCCCTTTCTCCTCCCTGCACAGGAGCTTTGACTCAATCAGGGCTGATAAAAAAATATTAATCGTCATTCTCCAAAGAATTAATAATCAGATTGGATTAGTCTGAGCAGTTACTGAGGTCTCAGCGCTGCACTGAGTCAACAAGAATCATTTGATAAGATTCAATATGACTGAACATGGCTTTTGCCCCGAAATGATTATTAACTATCAGAATATTTATTACAGTTTATCTGCCCGGAATATAAATCTGCCAGAGGTAAGGAATGACTGCAGGAGTCACTGTATGAATGAAAGCAACACTTTTTTTTTGGTTTTTGGTGGGGTTTTTGGGTGGGTTTTTTTTTGTTAATTCAATTCATTAAGTCTGCCACTGAATGTCACAAGTATCCACGACGTCCCGGACTCTTGGTCTTGCATTTGAATAGCCAAAATATAATAAATAAAAGTGTAAACTCCTCCAGCTCCGACAGCTCCGTATTGAGCAGCCGTCAGAGCTGAGCCCTGTGTGCTGTTTATTCCAGCAGTGGTTTGGAATACATTTTGTTCCTGATGAACCACTGACAGGACTACGTGGAAAACAAGCACCAGGAAAGTGAAACTTCTTTCCTCTTGTTAAACAATTTTGCTTCTCTTTGTCTTCCAGCTCTGGGCTGTAACCTTGGGAAGGACAGCGACGTCCCAGCACAGCGATCAGAGCACAGGAGTCCCTCTTTAATTGTGACACAGAGCTGATCCGAGATGAAAATCAAAAGTAAAAAGGAATTGCATTATCATTCCTGCCCTGATATCCCAAACATTCCATCTTGTGATCTCGCTCTGCGTGGCTCTGATATTCCAGAATACAGATCACAAGCCAGAAAAGGGCTGAAAAAAAAGGTGGAAAAATGGGCTCAGCTTAATCTTCCAGGGCTGGCTAAAGTATGTGCTCCTTTAGGAAAATGGATGGAATTTAGATAAATTTGGGAATAGATTATTTTCTTCTTTCTTATCCTCTCCTTACCTCTTCGAGGCGTGCAGCAAGCTCATCCCTGAGGATGCTTCAATGCCTTCTACAGCCAGAGAAATCTCTTTGCCTGGGCTCCCAAAATCTCCACATTTGAACAGAAACTCCACCCCAGCTCCATCCTTTTCTCAGGACACCCAGCCCCAAGAGCACAGAAGCCACGTTCTTCTACAAACCTGAGGAGACATCCACAGAACAACCTAAGAGTAGGAAATTTACATCTCTGTATTGAAATGAATTTACTGGGAGGGTGGGAAGGGGCTGTGATGGAATTCCCAGAGCCAAGCTGTGGCTGCCCCTGGATCCCTGGAAGTGTCCAAGGGCCAGGTTGGACATGGGGCTTGGAGTAGCCTGGGATAGGGGAAACTGTCCGTGCCCATGGAGGGGTGGAATGGGATTTAGGCTCCTTCCAGACTCCTCTTCTCTTCTCTTCTCTCTTCTCTTCCTCTTCTCTTCTCTTCCTCTTCTCTTCTCTCTCTTCTCTTCTCTTCTCTTCTCTTCCTCTTCTCTTCTCTTCTCTTCCCTCTTCTCTTCCTCTCTCCCTTCCCTTCCCTTCCCTTCCCTTCCTTCCCTTCCCTTCCCTTCCTTCCTTCCCTTCCCTTCCCTTCCCTTCCCTTCCCTTCCCTTCCCTTCCCTTCCCTTCCCTCCCTTCCCTTCCTTCCCTTCCCTTCCCTTCCCTTCCCTCCTCCCTTCCCTTCCCTTCCCTTCCCTTCCCTTCCCCTTCCCTTCCTTCCCTTCCCTTCCCTCCCTTCCCTTCCCTTCCCTTTCCCTTCCCTCCCTTCCCTTCCCTTCCCTCCCTTCCCTTCCCTCCCTTCCCTTCCTTCCCTCCTCTTCCCTTCCCTTCCCTCCTCCTGGAGGTTTGTCCACAGCTCGATGCCAGACACAGCCCAAGACTCAAACTGTACAAACCAAAGCTGGCCTCTATTTCTTTTAAGAGCAGCTCACAAACAATTTTCCTGTCCCCACACGAATCTGTTTTGAGAATTAGGAAGTTCCTTTAACACAACAATCTGTTCTGAGGGTGAAAAACAAATGCACCTGGAGTAAACAAGGGATTTGTCCCATCAGAATCAGTCAAGAAAATACATAAAGATAGATCTGATGGACAAGTAGAGTACCTTTTACTAACCAACAGAATAATTAAGAAGAAAGCTTTTAAACCAATTAAAATTGCCCACAAGGTTTGTAAAAACTGTGTAAAAGACAGCATGGGGCCATAATAAAGGGAGCCCTCTGAAACTTTTATTGTGTCTCTCTGTGTGTTGTGTCTGCCTCAACAACAAAAACTGGCTTTGTTTTGTGGCTTTTCCTCCTCTGTCCTCCAGCACAGCCCACGGTGACCTTGCATAACCAACCTCACCACTGCTGCTCAGCTCCTCTGACAATTAAAACAAGGCTCCTGAGGAGAAGCCGTGCAAGAAACCCTCAAAGAAAGTCAATCATATCCAATAAAATTACTACAGCTGTAGCTCATCCTCACCCAGTCTCATACTGCTGTGTCTGTCCATTAAGACATTTCACTCTGCCTGTGACTTCGGCTAATAAAGGAATATTTCTGATCTCGTCTCTCCTACTCAGGGTTATCTCTCTATTCGTGTTAAAGGGGGTTTTATTTCCACACTTGGGGTTTGCTGTTGACCTAAAAGCAGCTGGCCCAGCCAGGATTTTGAGCTTTTTTGCATGAAAATAACACTTTCCTTGCAAAGGAAACCTCCAGGAAAAGGCAGGGTTGGGATGTGGGGAGCAGAACCTCCGCCCTGCATCTCCTGCTGGGGCACCTTAAATCATCCTGGAGATGAGAAAATTTGGGGTGATTCAATTGTGGCCTTCCTGAAGGAGTTACAGGAAAGATGGAGAGAGACAATTCCCAAGGGATGGAGGGACAGGACACAGGGAATGGCTTCACATGGACAGAGGGCAGGGATAGATGGGATATTGGGAAGGAATTCCCCCATGTGAGGATGGGGAGGGTTGGAATGGAATTCCCAGAGCAGCTGTGGCTGCCCCTGGATCCCAGTGATGGGCTGGACAGGGCTTGGAGCACCTGGGACAGTGGAAAGTGTCCCTGCCACAGTGGGTGGCATTGGCTGATCCTTGAAATCCCTCCCAACCCCAATCATTCTATAATTCCATGTTTCAATCCCTGGTCCCATTTGCTGTGTCCAGGTCAAGAATGTGTTAATTGATGTGATTTTTAACTCTTTATCCAAAGGTAAGATCCCAGCTGACAATCAGCTCCCAGTTCTTTCGTGTCAAAAGTAGAAAAGACACAGGTTTGATAACAAAGGGTTTAACTTGGGTTTGAGAAAGAGAAACTGCACAGGAAAAGTGGATCAAAGAGCAGGACAGAGCCCTGCAAATGGGATATTCAAGGGAATTAGGAGCCAGCCCCCAAAATGCACACACAAACAGTTCCTGCCACACAAAAACCAATTTGTGGACAACTGGGAATTTGATTTGAGTTATAAAGCTGAATCCACTAATCTGAGAGTTGGGGAAGAGAAACTGAGTCCATGGAAAATAAACTGGAAAATAAAGATGACAGGGATGGTCCCTGGAAGCTGTTGAACTATGGCAAGTGTCAGGCTAAAATATATGTATATATATTTAATTTTTTTTCCCCCAGAATGGGGTTTCAAATGTTTGGGAAAACCATTGACTTCTCAGTTTGTTCCCTTAAACCTTCTGTAAGTACCAATCCCACAGAGCACTGTCCAGAGTAGATTGAGCATTTTGGGAAAAATCCTGTGGGAATGGCCCTCACAGGGGTACTTTGTGAGATTATTTGGGAATTGTGATATTTGGTCATAGATTGGGCTTCTCTTGGAGGATTTTTCCAACCAAAATGACCCCGTGATCTGCACAGTCCTGCGCCTCATCCTGGGTTTTCCCACCCTCAGCCTGTTTAATAACTGTGCTGCAAATTTGGGAGTGCAAACAGCAAACAGCCATATATCCTATAAATAAATAAATAAATAAATATAGATGTGTGTATATATATCTCTCATATATTCTATATATATATAGTGTATATGTCATATATAATATATTTTATATAATATATATTCTTATATTATATGTTATATATAATATATAATATCGTTATATAGTTATATTTTATGTTATGTAGTTACATATAATAATATACATTAATAATTAATATATTAGTATATTAATGATTAATATATTTATATTGATATTATCTATTATGTATTGTTGTTATATAATTATATATGGTAAATGGTGTATATTATATATGTTATATTTATATTATATATTATATACTATGTATATGAATATATTATATATTATAGATTATATATATTATATATATATATATTATATATTTATATATACATATATAAATATGTATTTACAAAATATGTGTATTATATCTATAGGTATAAAACATCTATAAAACCCTTCTGTTACCTGGAAAAAAAGAAAAAATAAAACCAGAAAAAGCCACATTTTCCAGGGGAAAAAATAAAAAATAGGAACTGGAGCAGCGCCTCTGCCTGGTGCCCCAGGAGCACATATTTAACTGCGGATTATGTCGGTGTCAGAGGCAGGCAGCAGCAGGAACGATTTCAGGAGTTATCAGGAGAAGCTCCCTGCACTCCTTATCATCCTCCGGCTCTGCAGAAACGCCGCGGCCCCAGATGGATTCCACCCAGCCCATGAGGCACCTGCACGGGCAAAGGCAGCATCCCAAATTCCGATTTATCTCCCACATCAGCACGAAAAAGGAGAGGCTGTTTGTGCGGCCGGACTGAGTCTAAAGCCTGACCAAGAATGCCATCTGCAGGCCTTTATTATATATATATATATTTTTTTTTTCCCAGCTAAATAAGTCCCAGCATTGGAAACAAACCTAAAGTGAGTGCTCAGCACGGTGGATGTTAATAAGATTTTCATATGCTAATGGAAAGTTCATTAAAAATAAACAAATACAAAAGGAAAATCCTTGGAACTCCTTTAAAAAAAAAAATCAAAGCCTCCAGACCCTAAAATGGTGAATTTTTTAATGGAATAACCTAGAGAGGATGATTATCATCACAGCTCCGTGTTCTGCATGCATATTTTATGAAGAAACTTGGTGCACAGACTTGGGGAGGTCAGCGGTGCATCACATTTTGTCTGCTGCTGGATTGAACCGAACGCGACGCCCCGAGGCATCGATTAAAATCAGGAAAGAGAGAAAAGCTACTCCCGTTAAACCTCAGCCTGCAACACTTCCCTGGCAGGATTTTAGTCCTGAATTGTTGGATGCCAACACTAAAAATGGGCAAGAGAGAAATAATTCTGCCTTTAGGTCAGGTGACATTTTCAATCTTCTTGTCCGCGGTCAGCGAAAAGCTTTGGGAAATGTTGGAGGGAAAATGTTGAGTTATGCCAGTTGTGGGTATAACAAATGGAAAAAAAAAAAAAAAAAAGAAAGAAAAGACAAAATTTAAGAAGTGAGAAATAAAAACTCCAATTCTGAGAAAATTCCCAAGTTTTCAAGCAAAGTTCTGAAGCAATTCCTTATCAAGACCCTCTGAAGGTGCTCCAGTCTCGAGGGGGTTTTAACTTCATGAAATGCAAGTGAACAAAAACACCCCAGGAAAACTGGGAGCAATAATCGAGGTGGGAATTAGTGCACGGGTGTGGTTTCAGAGAAATGTTAATTCCTCCCTTACTAAGCCTGAATAAGAATAAAATTCCAGATATTGTCATTTTTTGGGGGAGGAAGATGATGCAAAAATCAGCCACACCAAGAAAACTTCACTAAATCCTCAGGGGGTGCAGCGTCCTGACTTTTCACAATTCACATTACTCACCAAAATACACAGAAATAAACACATTTTATAGCACAACTCTTTACCAAATCACCCAATTCCCACTTGTTCACCTCAAACCAGGGAGGAACCAAAACCTACTTGGAGTTCTGGAGGTGCAGCTCATCCCTTGCTGCTCCCTCTTTCCCTCTGCCAAAAATGTAAAACCCAAATTCCAGATCCCCTTCATCACCACATTCCGCTTAAAACTCTGAGATGATGGGAAGGATTAGCAGGGAACCACTGCAAAGAATTAAAAAACCACACGCCTGTGACATCGTGCAGTCCATCCTGCAGGAATACACCGATTTAAGCTGTGATTTAATTTAAAATTCTGGTTTCTTTCCTTTCTTCTTCTTCCTCCCTCTCCCCTTTCCCCACATTCTCTCTTCCTATCTCAAATTATTCCCAGCCAAGTAACTCCAAATTCACTTTTTTTTTTTTTTTTTTCATTTTATTATTCACTTTGTTCATCTGTCAAACAAATGAATTCCCTCTAATTTGTCTGGGGGTGTTTTTTGTTTTTTTTTTTTTTTTGAGTGTGTGGATATATTAATTCTTTGAATTGCAGGCACTGCTGTTGGTTTGATTTGGTAAATAGTGTTCTGTGATTACTCAGTGTTGTCATCCTCCAAATAAAACAAAATGGCAAACTTATTATTGGAGAACAATTTCCATACTTCTCCCCCTGGGAACTGGGCTTAAAGATGGCAGAAAGATTTTATTACACAGAAAAAAAAAATCAGTTTATTATTTTTATATATGTTTTCTGGAAAATTTGGCATGAGAATATTTCCTACACAAAGTGTTCCTCCCGGATTCCACTTGGCTTCCTAAAATTCAAAAACGACATCAAATAAAAAATGGGTTTTGCTGGTTACCCTGAAAAAAAAATTTGTCTTCAGGATGAATGTTTAGCACTTAAAATTTGGCTGTTTTCTCCTCTCACATCCTGATGGCAATCTCAGATCTGTCTCCTGTGGGAACATCCAACCAAGGACAAAAAGAGATTCCAGATTAAACATTTAAAAAAAACAAAAAAAAAATCCAAAACTGACCCTCCCTCTGAAGGGATTCACAAAGCAGGGAAAGAAACAGGGAGGAAAGAAATAGGGAGAAAAGGCACCTCCACTCTTCCCTCAGCCACCAATCCATAAATTCAGGAATTCCTGCTCACCCTCAGATCCAGGCCACTTCCCATCATGGAATTTAACCAAAGTCTTCTCTCCCAAATTGATAATCCCAAAATTTTCTTGCAGGAATTCCTGCTCACTCTCCTACATCCAGGCCACTTTCCCCCATGGAATTAACCATGATCTTTTCTCCCAAAACTGACAATCCCAAATTTTACTGCAGGAATTCCTGCTTACCCTCAGATCCAGGCCAGTTTACCCTACAGAATATAAACCAAAGTCTTCTCTCCCAAAATTGATAATCCCAATTTTCTTGCAGGAATTCCTGCTCACCCTCCTACATCCAGGCCACTTTCCACCATGGAATTTAACCAAAGTCTTTTCTCCCAAAATTGACAATCCCAATCCTATTGCAGAGATTTAATGATGCAGATGGAGCTGTTGGACACAGGACATAAGAGGCAAAGTTCCCTCCAGGATGGGGAGAATTCTGTTTTCCCAGAAGAGCTGAATCAGACCCTGCAGGGGGATGCCCATGTTGGCCATGAAGCTTTTGGAAGCATCCATGAGGATTCCCAGGCTTAAACATTCCAAATTTTCCAAATTTCAAGGCAGAGAAGACTCCACTGCAAGAGAAGAATCTCCAGGTGCACAAAGAACCCCTATGATTTACTGTCAGGTCACAAATAACATTTGGATCATTCCTAAACTTTGCCCAGAGGTTTTATTCCCACTCTGCTCTCCCTCACAACACATGGGGACACTTTGGGGGCTTCTACTGTCCCCCAAAGCTTAAATCAGGGGGAAAGGTGCCTGAGCTGATGTGAGATAAGCACAGGAGCAGCAAATTCACTGCAGGTGAAGTATCTCCTAACAGCACTGTGATAGCAAAGGGCTGATGTGATCCTTTCCTCCTCACTATTCCCACTTTTCCTGGTGTGATCCCCGTTCAAACTCTCACCCCAGAAGCCAGGGGAGGAGGATCCTGTTCCAGCAGAGGAGCCCAAGCATTTCCCTGCCTGTTTCACAGTGCTCCCTGAGGGTGACTGAATAATTCATTTGAAATAATCTGCAGGAATAAATTTACCGTTTTTAAATGTATAATTAAGCAAGGAATCATTCCCTCCTCTTCTAAAGTCATTCTCCTGACAAGGTTTTTTTTTTTTTTTTCCCTGGGTGGTAAACACAAGTCCTGAGAGTTGCCAGCACATTCCTATTTAAAAAAGTTAATCCATTCCTCTTTGAAGGTGAAGAAAATGCTAAGGAAAACAAGATATGAGGGCTTAGGTAAAGTGGGAGGTTCCAAATCACTGGAGCTCTGATTATGACAGAGCTGGGCTGCTCCTGCAGCAGGAAAACACATGGATTTACCTCAGAGAGCCCTGACCTCCATCCCTCTCCCTGCTGGGGATGTTCCCTGCAGAGTGGGAGGTGTTTGTCCTGCTGCTGTGTCACCTTAACACCTCAGGAAGGGATTTTTGCATCTGTTGTTGCAATAAATTATGACTAGTATTAAATGTAATAAATTATAAATAATACTGGCACAGCCCTGGGATAGGGTGGGCAGGACCCTGGGGTGAGGGAGGGCAGGAATGCTCAGCTGGGTGAACAACCCCAGGATCACTGAGGTTGGAAAAACCCTCAAGGATCGAGTCCAAGCTGTGTCAGATCCCCACCTTGTCCCCAGCCCAGGGCACTGAGTGCCACATCCAGGAATTCCTTGGACACCTCCAGGACTGGGCATTCCAAACCTCCCTGGACAGTCTGTTCCAATGTTTAACAATATTTCCATGGGGAAATTCCTGCTGGTGTCCACCCTGAGCCTCCCCTGAGGCCATTCCCTCTCCTCCTGTCCCTGTTCCCTGGGATAAGATCCCAAATTCCCCCCGGCTGTCCCCTCCTGTCAGGGAGTTGTGCAGAGCCACAAAGTCTTCTGGCTCTTCTGGAGAAGGTTTGTACGGATAATTTTGGGTGAGATGATGGCAGAAAGTGGTGAAGGCTGATACAGCCTCTCCTGATCCCCCTTTTCTCCAGGCTCAGCCCCTGTCCCAGCTCCCTCAGCCTCTCCTGGGGCTCCAGCCCCTTCCCCAGCTCCATTCCCTGTCCTGGACCTGCTCCAGCACCACAATTCCAAAGCTCCTGCTGCAGAGGTGAGCAATCCCAACTAACACAGCGCAAAGGAAAGATCCAGGAATGCCACATCCAAGATTTGCAGCCCTCATCCCACAGTTCTGAGCTGCTCCTCAGCCCCTCTCTCTGTCCTCACAGTGCTCCCCTCCCTGCTCTCCTGGAATCAGCCAGGACATGGGGATAAAGAATCCTGGGTATTCCTGTTCTCCAGAGCTTCACAGTTAAGGTACAAGGGCAGGAAAGGCAGTAGAGACATGAATTCCCAAAGTTCTGCCACCTAATCCACATTTCTGTTCAAGGGGGCACGGAGGAGACACAGATTCTGTCTAAATTTTTTAACTGTACATGGAATTTATTTCCAGTTGCCCCTCTGGTCACTTGAAGAGCTAAATTTATATTTTTTGATGTGTCTAGATAGAGAATAAACCCCTAAAGAAACAAAGTTTAAATGCACTCAAACAATTACAGGCTTCAAAACAGAGATCACAGTAGAAGAGGTGAAATATTCAATTCCTACCAAGTTTTCTCTCTTTGCAGAACTCAATTCCGTCCATTATCCCTCTTTTTTTTGAAAAGTCTGATTTTTTTGGAACACCCTCCCAAATTAGAGCTTAATATTAGCGAGATGCTCTCAGCTGCAGGCTGAGATAACTCTGGCATTTTTTGCAAAATGCTCAAATTCTGATCACGCCAGGGAGCAAAAGCAGTCAGGGCATTGTCACCCTTGGACACAAAATCAGCAAAAAAATGGAGATTTACTTCACATTGAGGGATCTGAAGACCTTCTGTTTCATTGGTGATGGTGACACCATGTCAACGGAAGGAAAGGGCTGAATATGTAAAAAAAAATCAGGTTTTTAGTCCCCTAAGCAGGTCCTGCACTTGGAGAGAAGAAAATAGAACAAAATTCCTCGTTGAGTAAGAAGCCACACTAAGAAAATCACTCAGGCAATTTTCTCCTGGCTCTGGATGCCTCAAGAGTGTCTCTTGTAGGAGTCTTTATATTTAAATTTTTAGATCAATAGTGACCATCTCACCACAAAATGAAAAAATAAATAAAATTAAATAAAAAGCTTAATTACCAAATTATTTTATTAGCCTGCAGTAAAACCACACAAAAAGGGTATCTGCTCTTGAGATTTTCTGTGCCAGACTTCTCCAAGCTGATTTATGTTGAACTACCCCAGAAATCTATGAGGAAGAACAGCCCTATTATTTATTTTTATCCTTTCCTTGCAGAAGTTTTATTTTCTTTCCGAGCATCCATCAGTCAAACCAGTCAAAAGCGTTGCTTGTTCTCCTTCACCTGAGTGAAATACGTTGGAATTATGGGGACTAATAATAATTATTTTATTTCCACAGGAGCAGAATTAGACATGCTGGGAAATAAAGAGCCAAACTCCAGCTCCTGAGTCCCTGACTCCAAGGACTTGGATGAGATGAATTTTCTTTTTTTTTCTGCAGCTCAGATGCTCAAATCTCCCCAAGTGCTCCACATGTTTGGACCCCTTCATCCCAGCACACATTTCCCAAATCCTGCTTTGCACTGAACCACAAGACAAGCTCTGAAAAATCTCTTAAATTATATTTAAAGAACTATTTCTTCTGTTCCTGGAAAAAAAAAAAAAAAAAAAAAAAAAAAAAAAAAAATTGGATGGCAAGGACAGAATTGTACCTGACCAGACCCTTCACTGCTCAAATCCTGGTGCAAGGAGGAGGATGTTCCCTGAAAACCAAACCACACCTTTCTCTACTCCTCCTCAGAGCAACTTTTTCTGGGAAAAAGGAGCCATCAGCATCAGCTATAATTCCAAAGGTAAGTAATACAAATTATGGAAAGGCAGGAGAGTCTCTGTGATAACCCAGGATTTAGGGAAGAGTTTTCTCCACCTCCAAACTCCAGGGAATCATTCCAAATTTCCCCTCGAATGCATGGCCATGACACCAGCTATAATTCCAAAGGTAAATTTTTGTCCAAATATGAACTATGGAAAAGCAGGAGAGTCTCTGTGATGATCCAGGATTTAGGGAAGAGCTTTCTCCACCTCCAAACTCCAGAGAACCATTCCAAATCTCCCCTCAAATGCCATGGCCATGGGAAAGGTTTCTTTCCAGCTCACCAGGACCTGTCCTGCAGGATCCATGCCCTTCTCCAGCAGGAGACAATTTATTATCCATGATAAATTGCCCATGGATGATTTTGGGTGGGGTGAGGGCAGAAAGGGGCTGGAGGCTGATACAACCCACAGCCTTCACCCTCCTGCTCGTTTGGGAACGCTCTTGTATCAAATTAATTCACCAGCACGATTAAGCAGAGCCCAGAGTGCTGGTTCTTGGAGTGGAAGGGATATTTAGGCTCTGCTATTAATGAGCTCTTGGAAAATTTCCCATTAGATTTCTTCGGGCAGGGATACAAGATCTGCTCCCTCCCGAAAACACAATAGCTGCAGCTGTGTTAACATGCTCAGAGGCACACTAATGACACTCCATAATTAAACAACTTCCAAAAAAAAAGGGCAAACTGTGCCAAAATCGCTTGGATTTCAGACTCCCCACACAATCCCAGCTTTCTGCTGGCTGATGGCACCATCTCTGAACCTTTTCCATTGCCTGATTTCCATGGGAATTCTTTTTTTTTTAATCCATCATGAAGGTCCCACCACCATTTGGCTTCACAACCAAATCCTGCAACATCTTCAATCCTGCTCAGTGCAGAATCCTTGCCCTGAAAATGGTCGTGAAAGGTGATGAAAATGCTGGAAAAAAAACAAAGGATTACCCCAAAAAAAAAAGCAGCAGAGAGGCCACCATGGGGGATGCCATGAGCTGGACAGATGAGTTTGGGAATTTTGTTCTCTCCAAGGAAGAGGACGAGGTGCAGAGTGGGATAATGAACTCAGACAGCACTGAGGGGCACCCAGAATATTTAATGTTATCCCCAGAAAAGCACAAAAATTCCAGCAGGACCAAAAGCCCTTTCCGAGATCCGCCATGGTCACAGAAACAGTGAGGTTGGAAAAGTCCTGCAAGATCATCAAGTCCACCCATTCCCCAGCCTGCCAAGGCCACCCCCAAACCACATCCCCAAGTGCCACAACTGCACATTTTTTGAACTCTTCCAAGGACAGTGATTCCACCACTTCCCCGGACAGCCTCTTCCAAGGTTTTATTATTATTTATTTTATTGTCTCAGAAATTCTAGGTCACGTCCCACGAGAGTGATCCTGAATCACAGGAGAGCTCCATCAGTTTTAAACCCCAAGGACTTTTGGCTCGCACTTCCACGACCCTGATTTTTTTTTACCAGAATTATCCCAACACAAAAAATCTCCACCAAGGAACGGAGCAGGTTGGTAATGACCAACCATAAAACTCCGTGTGGCAAGTGGGATGCCTCCCCAACACCAGCTTCACGATCAAACAAATCAAAACAAACCCAAAACCATTTTATTTATAGTCCAGAGGAACGATCCCATTGACAGATGGTCATCCCAAGCACCAGGATTTATCTCCATCTGTAATGAAAAATATATGAACCTTCTGCTGCACAGCAGAGGAGAGAGGCTCCAACACCTGCTCCGAATTAGGAGGAGACTGTAAACATCCCTGGAAATTGGAAAGGCCCCGTGTTTTAAGGAAGGGAGAGGTGCCATCAGCAGCTGAAGTAAATTGAGCAGGCTCCGGGCCAGGGAAAGAGAGAATTGTGTGATAAGGGCTGGCAGGGAGCAGAGAGAAGGAAACTGAGTGGGCACAAAGCTGAAGCCCAGCGCTGCAGAAATGCTCTCAGCTTGTGTGTTACAGACATCAATTTTGCCCTGCAAATTGTGTTTCCCAGTGCACTTCCAACATTTTCGGCGTTCTCCCGTGAAATGGATCATTGGAACGGCCAAACGAGGAGAAGATTTGGCTAAAAAATGCTCATCCAAGATGTAGCAAAGGCTCCCTGAATTTGATTTGAGCCTCAGGGCTGTGTGTTGTTGCAATTCCATCATCCCTCCGAAGCCGTTCCAAGTCCACGTCAGCAGCCAATAAAGTTGTCAGTGCCTTTTGCTGATTCCTCCCAGGAAAAAACATCTGGAGCTGCTCAGAGCTCTCCTGACAAAGTGCTGACAAACACTCTGTGAGTCCGTGTCCAAGAATTTTCCAAAAAAAAAAATATATTCCAGTGGCAATTTCATAATATAGAGCCACGCTGTCACCAGGCCTCTCTCACTCCTGTATAATCCACATTATTAAATCAGTGTCCCAGCAAACTGCAGCAGGGAAATCCAGGGAATTCCAGGGGTTTGTGCACTTCTCTCATCACCCAAAGGGGAAAATGAAATATTTAAAGGAGAATACATATTTTATATTACATTTATATTTTTATATATTCTATATATTTTATGTATATTTATATAAACATAATGTTTTATATGTATAATATAATGTCATATTATAATCATTGCATATTATATACTATAATTGTAATTATATTATTATATTATAGTTTTGTATTATATATTATATATATTTTATAAGGTAAATATATGTTATATAATACATACTTATATTATATATAGATTTGTGTCTTTATATATTATTACTATATAAAGGGTTGGGCTGAGTCAAAGAACTGAAACGTCCCAAACTCCTCTGCTCCACCCCAAGTGCTGCTGTTTCCATGGAAATCCAACCCTAAGGGATAACTGGGACATTGATTAATGGATCAATCAGGGCCACAGATCATCACCAAACAAACACCTGACATCCCATGGCCTGTCTTGCCTCAAATCCTAAAGTTTTATCCACACGGATTCCTCTCCAGGAACAAACAAAGTTAATTCCGAAAGTCTTCCAGGGCAGGTTGGAGCAGCCTGGGACAGTGAGAGGTGTCCCCACCCATGGGGTGGCACTGGATGAGCTTTAAGGTCCCTTCCAACCCAAACCATTCCACAATTCCACGGAAAATTTTAACTTTTTGAATCGTAGTTTCCACCAGCTCGAGTTGAGGCCACCAATAAAAGGAAAAAAACAACAACAAAAAAAAATCATCTCCAACACAAACCTGCAGCTCTTTGGGTGAATTCACCAGCCTGGCTCTTCCAGTCATTTAAAACTCCTTCTTGGCTTTCTTATTTTATGAACAAAAATTAATCTCAAAGACCTACTTTTCCAGCAGGAACATCAATATTTTATATTCTCCCTTTTGCTGGAATGATCCCAGGCTGATTTAGATGCTGTTTAAAGAAAAGTACCCAGCCTGAATTATGAAATCTAAAATACCACCTTTTATCTCCAAGGGAACATCCCAGCTTCATCCAGAGCTCCAGAAAGAACCTGAGAATTAAAACCCCAACAAAACCCACCGTGGACGGGGCATTAAAATAAGAAAACTCTCCCAATTCCTTAAAAAAAAAAAAAAAAAAAAAAAAAAAAGGTTTTATTTCCATGGCATATTTGGGTGTCCATGGATGTTTAGGAGTGTCCTGGATTGTCACTACAGAACCATTTGAAGTGGCTGAATAAAGAGCCATTAAAAGTAGCTCAGCCCAGCAATCCATTTTTATTCCATCTCCTTTCCATCCCTTTATTATCCCTTTGGAGACTGAGCCGTTTCTTGGGAATAATGTCAGCTTCCTAATTTTTTGGTTTGGTTTGGGGTTTTATTGGGTTTTTTTTAATTATGTTTTTCTAGGCAGCAAAGCCTAAAAACCTCGTGGAAGCTGCTGAGCACCTGAAATGTCCCTTCATATTTTGCATTTCCACGATTTTCCCAGGAAATCCTTGCAGAGCTCACACACAACCAGTGAGACAAAAACCACCCCAGGGAGCTGCTGGGATAAATCCAGGATTCCTAAACTTTTCCTGGAGCTGGGAAAATGTTTCTGGCTGTTCCAGGCACTGAGAGGTGATGCCCAGCATGGGATTTTCCTGAGGAATCCTCTGCTGACATCACCAGGAAATTCTGAACATGGAGCTCTTCACTCTAATTTTGCAATTTCATCTCATTCAACTTATATTATAAAATATACCAACACAAAATATGATAACAGAAATATCACAAAAATACAGACTTAATTACCAGAGATGTAACAGTAACACTGATGAACACTTTTGAATGCTTCCTTTTTTCCTTTTTTTATTTTCCTTTTTTTTTTTAATAATCCAACATTCTAAACTAAGTCAACGAAATTACCCCACCTCATTTTTATCTTATTTATAACAAAATTAGAATTGTGAAATCCTTGCATTTGTATTTAGGCTCAAGAAGGCATTTGAGTCTCTCATAGGTTAAAAAAAAAATGTTTTTTCTGAAGTAGGGTGGTTTGGACACTTGGCTGGTGCCTCTGCTACAGCCAAAGAATTCTGCTCCCCTGCTTTTCATTTAACCACAAATTTTGGTGTTTTCTCCCCTCAAGGGGCCCAAGAAAGGCCTTGAGACGGACAAAATTCCTGCAAAAAGGAAAAATCCATTGGGAATGGTAAGGGGAAAATAGGATTAAAGAGAAGCAGAGGAGATTTAACCAGGAAATCAGATTTTTTTTCTCCTATATCTGAGTAGATCTGATCAGAGGAACAGATTATTCAGGGATCTCCATCAGGAGAGGTTCTAGGACAGGTTAGACAAAAACCAGGAAATCCCTCAGTTGTTGGGAAGAGGGGGAAAAAATTACTTTGAGATTTTCCAGGGGCTTAACTCCACAACTTGCTTAAATAATTTGCATTTTGTCACTGTTTCAGCAAAAAAAATTAAAGAGGTCACTATAAAAAATTAAAGGGACCCCACTGCTGTAGAGAACAAAAAACCAGGATTATAAACTGAGGAATTTGGGATTCCAGGCCTCCTATCCTTTTCAGCAGCCCCATTGTATTTATTCCCATCCACACACAAAATATCCCACTCAGCAGCACCAAAACTTGCCCTTAATTCCCAAAAAATTCAGGAATTTCCCTCCTGGCCTTGCCGGTGCCTCCTCCTCCATCTCCAAGCGAGCGCCACGCGATATTTTATACGCCGTATTTTTATCCGCGTTCCATCTCTCTTTCTTTTTAAGTTTTATTTAACAGCAAACAGCTCTCGTCTCCTCAACAGCAAAGAGCAAAGTGACAGCAAACAAATTAGTTTCTAAATTTAAAAAAAAAAAACAACCCCGTCCCGGTCTCCACAGCAACCGAAGCTCGACAATTACATAAAGCAAATAATACCTACACGGGAAGAGAGGAACCAAAAACCCCTCCTGGAATGTAATTACAGCGAAATAATCAACTAATCACTTCAGAGCACTCCAGGAAAACGGGGTTGGGTGGGGTTTTTTTGGGAAAGGCCAAGAGTGGCGGGTTTTCCTCAGGAGATGGCTCCTGAGAAGGGAAATCCGCGTTCGCCTCGTTCTTAAAGGGTTAAACTCACTGCTGCCACAGCAGCCCAAAAAATTCGTTTTCTGAGGTAAAAAATAACAATGTTTGGGAGTTCCAAGTGACTCCTCCAACACACAGAATGGGCAGGAACAGTGGGTGTGTTTATTGGATCCCGAGGGACCATTTAAAGGATTCCCAAAGTTTTCATGAAGGTGTGGATCTCCCACTCTGGGACCATCCCAAACCCACCTGCTCCAGGTGAGCCTGCCTTGGAAAGGGGATTGAAATAGATGGTTTCCAGAGCTCATTTCCAACCCCAAATATTCTGGGAATTCCTGTACCTTGCTGCTGCTGAGAAATGAGAGTGGATGAGACGGAAAAAGCAGGTTTTAAGCTGTAGAATGGATGGGTCTGGTGAGCTGGCAGCAGGTTCCTGGTTGGATTTGTGTCTGCTTGTTTGAATTTGGGGATTTGGGCTCTCCAGGTGTGTCTGGGAGCCCCAGAGCATCAGGAGAACACTCAGTGTGCCAGCCAGGCACGGCACATTGTCCCTCCCAGGGACACCTGGGGATGGACAGAAGGGACCAACCTGTCCAGATGTGTCCAAAAAACAACTCGGAATTACTTTGGAATGTGTCAATCCTGCAGCATGAGTGACCAGCCCAAAAACTCTCTTTCCTGCTTGCCTGGTTTGGTGGGGTTTTTTTTTGTTTTGGTTTGGATTTTTGTTTTGTTTTGGGGTGGGGTCTTTTTTGTGGTTTTTTTTGTTGTTGTTGTTGTTGTTGTTGTTTTTGTTTTGTTTTTTGGTTGGTTTTGTTTTTGTTTTTGTTTTTTTGGGTTTTTTGTTTGTTTGTTTTGAGTTTTGAGTTTTAAACACAAAATTTCCTCCCTAAACCCACACTGCCCTCAAGATGAACCCTCCCCACCCACCTCTCTCCTCCCTGTCTGCTCTAAAAATGAGAATTTACAGCAAATCATCTATTTTAAAGGTCATAAACTAAATCTCTGCCCCACAGGTGCCGGCCAAGCGTGGATTCAGATTTCCAGCCCTCCAAAGGTTGTTCCATGGGGTGGATTTGGTCTCTGCAAGGGGCACACGAGGCTCTGGATGCACAAATTCAGCCGTGGGCTGTCCCCACTGAGGAGGATTGGGTTAATTAGGCAGGATTAGATGACCTCCAAGCCCAGAATAACAGAATTACGGGAAAAATGGAGCAGTGAAAGCCCAGGGTCGTGTCCTGAAGAATAATGAGCTGAATTTCATCAGGAGGAGCAGGACCTTCATTTAGGTCTCTGCAAAAAGAGAGGTCTCACATGGCTCTGGATACAGAAATTCTGCCCTGGGCTCTCCCCACACTGCTGTTAGACCTCTGTGGGCACCAGGAGATCCTCAAAATAGTTGTCTGGACATGGCTGGAAATTATTTATAAGGAAAACATGGAATGCAGGTGGACAGCAGCAACCTCTGAGCACTGCACTGCAGGGAAAAGAGCTCTGGAAGTGCACCCCCAGCAGCCCTCTCCCCACTGACACCCAAAACCATCATCATTATTTATCAACCCTGGCCCTCAAAAAAATTAGAAATTTCTTGCCCAGTATTCCCAGACTGCTGCAGCTCAAAACCTCCCATTAATATCAAACCTTCATTTTTCCAAACCTGGCTTCCACCCACCTTGTCCAGCCCATAATAAACATCCCCTGAGAAGCTTCCCCTCCTCATTTCTCCCCCAATGTCCCCGTGGAGAGCAACCCATCTTCTCCACCCTCATTTTGCTCAGAGCTGCTTCAGCAGCAGAGGGACCAGCCCTGCCACCCCCAGAAGGTTTTCCAGCCCCATCTGCCTTTTCCCTGAGCAAAAATCCCAAATTGGGGTGGCCACAATCCCACATTTTGGCTGGGAGCTCTCCAGCCCCTCTCATATTCGCTGCATCCCATGAAGGAGTCAAAATTCTTCCCGTGATGCAGGAGAAGCCCTGAAGGTCCTGCTCCTCCTGATGGAATTCAGCTCATGAATCTTCAGCACATGACCCCGGGCTTGCCCTACTCAGCTTTCCCCCTAATTCTATTATTCCAGACTTGGGGGTCATCTAATCCTGCCTAATTAATCCCACCCTCCTCAGCGTCAGTGCTGTGTCCCCAGTTCTGTGTCATCAGCACATTTCATCTGCACGATCTGACTCCTGGTGCCAAAGTCATTAAAATTAATGAAATATTAAATAACATCAGTCCAACCCCGATCCCTGAGCACTCCATGGACAGTCCTCCTCTTTCCACACATCCCACTGTCCTCGGGTCTCTGCAGAGTTTCCCTGTTCAATCCAATTATCTCCTGGTTTAACTAATAATTGGCTCCTGGGAAGCCCTGCTCCAGGATTCAGTCTGGGGAGGCTGAATCAGCTCTGCCTGCTTCTGCACTGCCCAGACCCAGGGGAGGGATCACCGAGGGGGAAAAGCTGCCCTGGCATCTTTTAGGTTGGGTCAGGACCACGGTGAGAGGTGAAAATTCCTGATTTATGCCATCCAGAGGGAAAAATTTGCCGTACGGGGATATTGACACACTTATGCTTTAATTTCTGGGGTGTTTTAGCTCCAAGTGTGATCTAATATCTTCAGTAAAGGAACACATTTCTCAGTTATTGAGGTTTTTTAATCAAATAATGAGATTTTAATCATCCATCCCACTCCCTGCCATGGGCAGGGACAATTTCCACTGTGCCAGGGTGCTGCAATCCCAATCCAAACACAAATCCAAGTGTCCAACCTGCCCTTGGGCACCGCCAGGGATCCAGGGGCAGCCACAGCTGCTCTGGGAATTCTATTCCAGGGCTTCCCCACCCTCCCAGCCAGGAATTCCATCCCAACATCCAACCTAAATCTACTAAATCAATTTTATTTAAAGGAATTAAAAGCCTCTTTAATAAAAACCCAAACCAAATAACCAACAACGTTCCCACAGCAAAACTCCCGCCACTAAAAGACGATTGTGAGACGTTTTCCAGCAGAGTCCCCTGGGCAAAACGGGAATTCCCCAATGGATATTTCCAGGATTTCCCTCTCCAGAAGTGGCTCTGACTTCACTAAGGCAGCACCAGGGATTAATTTTCCCCCTTCTCTTTGAGACACTCCAAGCAAATCAATCTTTCTGGGTCTCCAGCTGGGAATACCTACTCCAATAATTAAAACACTCAGCAGGGAGCCTATTCCAAAGGTCATCTTTTAACAAAAAATTAATTCAATTTTATCTCCCGCCCCCATAAAATTTGAGACAAAATAACAAAGCCATGGATTACCCAGCGCGGCTCTGCTGTTAGCACTAGAAAATGCTATTTATTTTTCCAAGGAAATTACACCAGCACCTTCAGCTCATATTTCATGGCAAATTAATGCGGGATATCACAGCGCTGCTCCCTCAGCGAAAGGAAAATGAGTGTTTTAGGTATTTATTTGTGAGCAAATCCATAGGAATGGAAGTGGGGTTTGTGGCACAGAAAATTTAAATTCTGCATTTCCCTCGGTGCAGAGAGAGGATTATGTGGCCTTTCTTTTCCAGGAGTTTTTTGGAGGAATCCAGCTTTGAAAGCAAGGGAAATCCCTTTTCACACAGTTCCACACTGTGCAGCAGTAAAAAATCCTTTTTTTCTCTTTCCAAAATATTTCCCAGGCAAGTAGGGCATGGGTGATACCTCCAAATTCATTCAGGAGGAGGGAAAATCATCCCAGAGTGCAATTGGAATAAGAGGCAGCCCTCAACCCAAATGGAAGTGTCTGGATGCTGCTCCTGGGGCGTGCAGGAAAAGAAGGAAATTCAACTTTCCAGGTTTATTTATGATCAGTGCCTCAATCACTGCCTGCCATCCTTCACAGGGGAGACACCTCCCAATTACACAGCGCAGATAAACTGATTTATTTGGCCCCAGCCTTGGGATTTGTCATCGTGGTCCTCATTTCACCACGGAGCAGGCAGGAGCTGATGGCTGGGAAAAAAAAATCACTGCGAGGAAAAAAGTGCAGAATTCTGGAAGTAGATTTTGGGGTATTTTTCCCCCAAGACTTCAGTTTCAAGAGTTTTATTTCTCCTTTCTCTGCAGAGGCAAAGCTGTGTTTTTGCTTGGGAAAGTTGGCAACGTTTGGACTTTCATTCAAATATATTTAATTCCTGAGAACATTAAAAACCCCCAAAAACTGCTTAAACGAGTGAAAATCTCATCTCAGATGTGATATTCACCATTTTCTTCTGAATACAGTAAAAGCCTCAATTTCAAAATGTTTTTGTTTTCTTTTTTAAGTTGTATTTTGCTTAATTTCTCACAGAAAGGAGATTTCCACCCCCAGGACTTTCTCCTGAGTGATTCTCATTGGGATTCCGCACCAACATTTCAGTTCAGAGGGTCTGAGGATGTGAAACAGAAATTTATCCATTTTTACCCAGTATGGGGGTATTTTTGGGAGTAAGATGTCAGTAGAACAGGTTTTTATTCCCCACCTGGCCCTTGAAAAGAAAAAGGAGAAAAACTTTCTGCATCTAAATGTAATTAAACTCCTCAGAAAGAGTTCCTGCACAAAAGACACATGCCCTGAAAATGAAGTAGATAAGTATTAACAGGGTCATCTCCAAGAGGAAAAGCCAATTTTTCAAGAGTTGGGATAAAGACAAAATTCAGATCTTAGCACTGAATTTCAATAACAATCAAATGGGATATTTCCTTAAAATATTCCAATGGAATATTCACTTAAAATCCTACAGAACACCACTATTTATGACCTAATACAGAGTAAAATTCAAAATGCAACAGGACTCTCGTTAAATTAATTAAGTCACGAGCACAGAACTAGAGAATCATGAAGATTGGGAAAGATCCCTAAATTCCAACCATTAACCAAGAAAATTTCAGGAGATCCAGGTTTTGTTCCAACTAATTCCCTAAACCCAAGCAAATTATTTCAGCAAATCTTTTCCTGTCTCTGGCTATTCCCTGAAATAATGAAAAAGATTTTTGCACTGAGGCAACACTTGAGAGGAAAACTCCAAAATGCTCCAAAAGATTTTAGCACCTCCACCTTGAGAAGGTGAGAAATTCCTGTGGAATCCATGGAAGTGACAAACTGCTTTTAGTGGAAGGAAAGAGCTGAAGTCACCAATGTTTTTTGGGTTTTTTAAATAACCGTAACGTAACTTAAGAGAAAAAAGAAAAGGATGATTAATCAGAATAATTCAAGAGATCATTGCAAAGACCAAGCACTAAAATTCGATAATGAAATTCAATTTTTTCATCAACTAGTTGGGTCTTGGCACTCAACAAACAAGCAGCAAACCTTATTCATGTCTGTAAAACAAATACACACAGCTCGTTTTTCCAGCAATTATTATTTCTAAGGGGGATTTATTATTAGTTTTTGAATCCTCTGGAAAACAAACGACTTTTTCCTTTGAAAGTTTCTGGTTTTCTCAGTACATGGGTGTCACATCTCCATGGTAGAAAGGAGCTCTAAGAGGGAACATTCCTGGAACTCCTTTGCTCAGCCTACAAAGAGCTTTCTCCTTCATAATTACACAAAAAAATCACTTTTAAGAAAGAAAAGAGAGAGGTGATGGAGGAAAAGCTGCTGGGTCAGGATGAAGGAGCAGGGGCAGAGGGAGAGCCCTGGCTGAGGGGTTTGTTTGGCACAAATGTTCCCTCCAGAGGGAATATTTCACTCCCTGGGGTCCAAACCTCTCCTTGCTTCACCCAAATTCCTGGAGCTCCGAAGGTCGCAGCTCCTGAGCCATCCTCAGGGTTGAGGGAGAGGAGGATTAAACATTTTTCCCCTTTGAAAATTAAAGATAATTTTCCCTCTGAAAAGGGGAAAGTTTGCTCCTCCCATGATGGATGAAACGGAATTTTTTTTCCCCCTATTTTCACCTTTATTATCACATAAAAACTCCAGGTGGGAAACTCAGCTCAGAGCCCAACCCCACCACAGCAGCTTTGGTGTGGTTTTAGAGAAACCTCAGCTTCTCTAAAACTGAAAATGTCTGGTCATGGAGTGAATTTTTTATTGAATTATTTCACAATAATTTTTTTAAAAATCATGTTTCACAATTTTTTAATTTTTTTTTTTTTTTTTTTTTTTTTTTTTTTTTTTTTTTTTAATGAAGCATTTCTAGAGTTTGTGCTGGAGAAACTCAAAAATGTAAGCCCAGTGCTTTGGTAACACTTCTGACTGTCCAGTTAGGCTCTCATTGTTAATTAACCCTCAAACATCAAACTAACACGAAAAGAAATTTTTTTTTTTTTTTTGGCTCTGCTGGCACAAATCACCCCCAGAGATTTCCCGTTGAGGATTAACTCATTTTCCTCCTTCCCTTCCAACTCTTCCCACCAAAATAGAAGGGAGGAAGGCAGGAGCTTTTCTTCCAGGATGAACTGAGCACACCACCACTGTTCTCCTCCTTCAGTTGCCCATTTTTATCTTTTATTTCTCATTTTGAAACTTCCATTTTCATTTTTACTGCACTTTTCCTTCAGCCTCTTCCTTTTGGACTGACCATTGCTGCTTTCTCATTAACCTCAGCACATCCCACTCAAATCTAAATAAAAGTTACAACTCTTAATCCCTTTTTTTTTTTTTTTTTCCCAAAAAAACCCCAAGATAATTAAGATTTTTATCCTCTGATAATCAAGATTTTACCCTCTTTGTCACTGTATTGGTACAACTAAAAGAGTTTGTAAAGAAGTAAATACTCAATTTATGTTTTTCTCCTGTAGTACTTCCTTTTAGAAGACCTTACTGGGAATTTTTCATGAGGTAAAACACATCCAAGTTCCTTTGTCACACCAAATAAACCAAATTTAAAAGTCTGGGGAGTTAAACATTAATTTTTTTCTTTCCATGACCTGGACAAGCAGCAGGACAACGTGTGATAAATCCAGTCACCCTTATCTAGCAAAGATAAACTCTGATTTAACCAGACATCAAACCCCAAGCCACGAAATCCTCTAAAAACCCCATTGCCAAAAATTTATTACCCCAATTCCAGATCTAAAACAAGAGCAGGGTGGTTTATTTGAGGAGAACTTTTATTTTATGGCATTCATTTTCATTTTTAATGGAAAGCCGTCCCCAAATTGTGCAGCAGCACCACGAGGAGTTCACATCCTGAGTCAACGACAGTAAATTGTTTTAAAGTTGTTTAATCTATGTGGAATAATTTTTCCCTGTGAATTCTATGCGGAAATAAATTACGTGGAATGTGATTTTGTGTGGGAATGTTGCTCAGAAAGTCTGGGCGCTGTGGGTTATGCAAATGAAGCATAAAATGCTGAGAAGTCGCCGTGCTGATGGATAAAAACCTGTTTGGGGCTGACAGGAGAACAGAAAATTACCTTCACAGCTCATTTTGGGGTTTGTTCTTCCCAAATGAGGAGGAACTGGAGCATCCCGAGCAAGCAGCAGAAATCGGCTGCCCCCTTCTGACACTCCATGGATAAGGGGCTGGAATTCTGCCCCAGAAGATCCAGAATACCCGGAATATCCAGAAGATCCAGAATACCCTGATTCCAGAATATCCTGATTCCAGAATATCTGGATTCCAGTATATCCAGATTCCAGTATATCCAGAATATCCTGATTCCAGAACATCCTGATTCCAGTGCATCCAGAATATCCCAATTCGAGAATATCCTGAGTCCAGAACATCCAGAATATCCTGATTTCAGAATATTCAGATTCCAGCACATCCAGAATATCCTGGTTCCACAGCATCCAGAACATCCAGAATATCCAGAATATCCAGATTCCAGTATATCAAATATATCCTGATTCCAGAACATTCCGATTCCAGAATATTCTGCATATCCTGATTGCAGTATATCCTTATTCCAAAATATCCAGATTATGCAGATTCCAGAATACTCAGATTCTAGAATATCCAATATATCCAGAATATCCAGATTTCAGAATATCCAGAATATCCTGATTGAATCCAGAACATCCAGAATATCCAGAGTATCCAGATTCCAGAATATTTCTATTCCAGACTATCCAAATATCCTGATCCCAGAACACCCAGAACATCCAGAATATCCAGATTCCAGAATATCCTGATTCTCCTGGAGAAAAGCCCTTCCTGCCTTCCATAGGCAGGACATAGGACAAGATTTGGGAATGGCTTCAAGGAAATTCCAGCACAAAACCCTTCAGCAGCCACAAAATCCCCTCAGGCTCTCAAAGGAAAAGCCCCACTAAAAACAAACCAGCAAAACTCAAAAGATTTTGAGGCATTTTGTGGTTATTTTACAGTTTTCCACCAAAAACTAAAAATATCTGTAATCCAATCTATCCCACAACAAATCCCTGCTGTCACGAGCTCTTCCTGCACAGTTTGGAAAATAATTCAGATAATTTGGGCAGGAATTTGCCCGTGGAGATGCAAGGTTAAGGGGGTTCTATTGTGCCCTAAATGAAAGTAGAACTTTGATAAAAACAGGATAAATTTAAGCCTGGAGATTTGCTTTGCTTAATTGTGCACTGGGGGGAAATTAGGCAGCACACATGGATTGGGTAACAGCATCCCTATGGATGGAAGGAATGGCTCACTCCAATATGAAGCAGGGAAAAATCCATATTATTATGGCAAAACCTGATCCTGCAGTTCCAGGGGCAGCAGCTTTCAGTGACATCTTCTGGCATGGACTTCCCCCAGCAAAGGATTTGTTATGCATGGGCCATATCAGGATTTTAGAAGTATTTTTTTTTTAATCTCATTGGCTTGAATTTTTTGAGTTTTGTTTTTAAAATCAGGTCCAAAAGAGGGTAATTGCATCCACACACAGCCACGTGTGAAACAAAAGGCAGGTTATTTATGGTAAATATTGGTGCAACCACAAAAGTCAGGTAAAAATCTCGTCCTGCATTTCACATTAACTCGGCTGCTGCAGCAATTGCTGACAAATCCCAAAATCCTTTTATTTCTCATCATTTTCCTGATCTCAGAGCAAACCCTTTCACTCCCTGTCTTCTGTGCTCAGCCACAATCTGTTGCATGAGGACAGAGAGACAGAATTCCTGTTCCAGACATGAATTTCAAAAAATAAAATAAAATAAAGAAACAGGGCTAGAAGAGAAAATAAAAGTTGAAAAAAATTTTTTAAATTTTTTTTTTTTTAATTTTGATCTTGATTTTTTTTTTCATTATTATTGAGCACACAAAGCACTGCCTCCAAAACTCTTGGAGTTCAGCAGAGCTCTGCTGCTGCCCCAGTGGAATTTCAAACCTATCGAGGCTGTGACCCCCCAGTTGCAGCCAAGTCCTGCCCTGCAAATCAAGCACTATAAAGTTTAATTAAATTCATTCGTTACAGCCTTGATTAAGGTCAGAATCAAGGTCTGGTTGTTTGGGTTCTTTTAGAATCCCTACTCGTTCTAGGAGGGGCTGAGCAAGATGATCTCTAAAGGTTCTCTCCGTAATTAATAAAGAATTTATTTGATTCCTCATCAGCTTGAATATACACAGAAAAAAAAATAATATATATATATATATACTTCAATATCCAATAGCTGAAAGTATTAAACCCATATATCCACTGCCTGCCGTATTTATTCACACACTTCAAGCCTGACAAACAGAATTATGAGGTTATTTTATTGCCTCATGAAAAATATATTTTTAAAATCCATCTCGGTTACAACTCGCAGTGACACAGTGTAGAAAGCTCCGAAGTACTTTAAATAATTTAAACCCCTGGTCTTATGGAGCATTAGGTTGGATCAGGGGACACAAAATTAAAAAAAAAAAAAATCAGAGTGATGCCTTTAACCATTTGCAGGGAGGTGGGAAAGGAAGATTTCCATAATTTACCCATAGGAAGGAGAAGAAGCAGAGACAAACAAGCCACAAAAGTTAAAAACCAGAGAAATTTCAGACTTTTGAGTGAATTCATCCCCAGTGACAAAGTCAAAGAAGGAAAGGACATGTAGGAGATATTAAGAGGGTCGTAAAGTCTTTTTTTGAAGCATTTCAGGTCTTTTAGAAGCCAGTTCTTCATTTAAAAAAATCATGAAATAATCTACTGTTGACAAGAAAAGGAACTGGCCTTGCAGACCTGTCTGGGTACAGAGCACATCATCCTTACCTGAGTTTAAATAAAACTGAACTGCAGAAGTTGTTCCTTTTCCACATCAGGAAATCGCCCAGGAAAACCTGGGATGGAAATGTTCCCTACAGCAGCTGCAGGGAAGGGGACAGAGGAGCAGGGGGAAATTTTTAGGGGAAAAAAATTAAAAAAAAAAAACCTGGAAAAAATCAAAAATCTCTTCATGAACCTGACTGAAACACCACAAAACTTCTGACTCACAGGAAAAACACTTCAAGCCTTGGTTAGCCCTAATTTTTGATGCTTTTTTTTTTAAATATCCATTTTTAGGGTGAATGGACTGACCCTTGAACTAAAATCTCTCCAAATACCTGGGAATATCTGAAAGAACTCCCAACACTGGCAAACCCAGAATGAGGAGAAATTAATTTGGGAGGTTTTCCATCAGAACCCCCAATCGTTTTCCTCACCCAAGTGACCCCAAAAAAAGCCCCTGGCACAAATCCAGGGAAGGGCTGAGAAAGATTCTGATGTTTTTTGCCTCTGAGGACACAAAATTGAGGCTGATTTGGTTTTGAGCTGCTGGAAATTGGAAGAGCAGAGCCTGAGAATTCCTCATTTCTGCTGCAAATCTTTCCATAGCTGATCACAGAGAATCTGAGGGTAGAAACACATTAATTTAGAATTCCAGAGGATTTAATTCCAGGAAAACATTATTTTTTTTCTGTGTCACGAATTTCCCCCCAGCTGTTTTTTTTTTGCTGGTTGTTTGGTTCTGTGGGGTTTTGGGTGGGGTTTGTTGGTTTTTTTTTTTTTTTTTTGCAACATCAGCTTCCTTTGATGGCCAATGCAAATATCCTAAATGTGTGCTCAGGTATTGTCCTATTTCTGCAGCCTATTTTTGGCATTAAGCAATTCTGAGCTGATTCACCTCAGGTTATTAAGGAGAACGAGCTGGAAACAAACACACACACAAAAAAAAAAGGTCTTTAACATCTGATTTAATTTTTATAACTAATTCTTTTATCTGCGTAATAACAAGCAGTTGTTATGACTCAATTCTGGAAATAATCATTTAGTATTGATTCAGATCTATGCAAATGCACATAATTTGCTGATAATATGGTGTTAAAATGGGATTTTTTTGAGTTAGTTCCTCAAGTCTGAGTGTCTCTTAATGGAGAGTGCCAGGACTAGTCAAGATTTTCCTTTTTACATCATTTTTCCCCAAAGTAAAACACTTCCTACAATGGCAGTCAAGTCTCACCTGGGATCTTGCAGCAGCCTAAACGATTTGTCTTAACTTTAGGATTTTCTTTCCCTGATATATCACTTTGTATTCTGTTTAATATCTTTATTAATGATCCAGACAAGGGAATTCTGGGCACAAACACCCAAAACCTGCCTGTACCTGCTGCCCCAAATCCTCCTGCCCAACCAGGAGCAGAAAAAGCATTTTTTCCCAATGCCAGGGGAAAAAAAAACCGAAAAATCCACATTTATTCCTGAGGAATCCAGCTACCAAATCTTTTCTTCAGATGGAAAAAAAAAAAAAAAAAAAAAAAAAAAAAAAAAAAAAAAAAAAAAAAAAAAAGTGCCTGTGCAGAACTGCTGCTTCCTCCAAAATTGAGGCTCCCCCAAAAAAGAATGAGCATCCTCAAAATCCTCTGGTAAGGCAGAGACATAAAAGATGGTTCATAAAAACTCAGGCCATAACGACAGAAACCAAAGTTCTCCTTGTTCCAAGGCCTTTCAAAAGGTTTTTAGCCAAGAGGCTGATGCTAAAAGCTTACAAGCATTTACTTAAGCCAGTCACAAAATATTGCTTTTTATCTTCTTTTTCTGCCAGAGTTGGGATTAAATCAGCAAGATGTTGTTTCGTGTTTGGACTCAGATGATTATTAATTCTTATCTCTGTTACAGTCTCACAAACCCTGAGTTCTGCAGCACTTCTGGCTAACAAACTTAAAATGGAGCTATCTTTATCTCTCTACAAGGATTCTTTTAAGGATAAACTGTCCAATTAAGAAATGACACCTCAATTATTTTGACTTTTAACCCAATAACCAACCACCCATGGCCCACAGTGTGGATTTTTCTACCCAATTACAAAACCCCACCCAGAGCCATGGAGAAGAAGGTGAAAAAGGACTCAGCCTCCACCCTAAAACCTCCATCTTCCTTTATATCTATATTACTGTATTCTAAACCATTTAGCTCCAAGTTTCCCACCCCGTGATATCCCACACTTCTATCCAAACCCCACACCCACAATCCCAGGGCTGTCACTCAATTTTGGGAGCGTTTTCCACGGCCTCAGGTCAGTGCAGTGTTTGCTCAGGGGTCAGTGCCTGTGAGCACAGAAAGGATGGAATTCTCAGTGCCCAGGGGTCCCATAACTAATCACCACACCTCACAGCACACCATAGTTGTTTTAATTTTTTTTTTTTTGCAGCTCAGAAACTTTCTATGCTCCGAATATTTCAAGGCAGAAAATTCAGCTCTGTTTCAAACCTCTGTGTGAGCCCATTGCAACGCTGTCAAAAGTCCTCTGCTTTTTCAGTTCCCACACTTTTCCCCCTCCAAAACTGCATCCAGGCAAAAGACCTCCCTCAACTCTCCTCCTTTCTTTGGCCTGCTTGGAGTTCCCAAAGATTTCCATGGAAATTAAACCAGACACAAAAATTGAGGCTCATTAACAAGAAATTAAGAGGGGGAAACTCAGAAATGCCCAAATCAAACTCCTGAGTGCTCTTGACTATTTTTTTTTTTTTTCTTCCTTTCCAGCTGCTTCCACATTAATTGAAATCCTTGTTTTCAAGACAGGGAGAAGAAAGGTGGAAGAGAAAGCTTTGATCTCCAAAAACATTGAAGGGAACACGTTACAGTGTCAGGGGGAAGAAAGGAAAAGGGGGGAAGGAGACCTGGGAGAACTGAGGAGAAATCAAGCATAAAACAGCATTAAAAAGGAATTAAATGCCAGAGAAAACTGGCAGAGGGGAAACCTCAAGAAGATCTCCGTGTAACTCCTTTTCATCTTGGAAAAAATGCAACACCTGGGAGAGGAAATCTGAGGCATCAAAACAGCCACAGAGGCAAAAATAAATAAATTCCAATGCTTGGGGGAAAAAAAAATTAAAAACTAAAAATTAAAAATTAAAAAAAAAAAAATTAAAAGGGCCAAGGTGCTTATCCACCAAGCCAGAGCTTATCCACTGAGAGTTTTCCTGGGAAAAAAACAAATGTGCATTTTCAGCAATAAAGTTATCCCAAACTTGGCCAACTCCAGCCAGAGCACTCAGCTCTTACTTTTAACAAAACACAGCCCCACTTGGATATTTTGCAAGTCAAAGAGCAACCAGATAAATAAAAACATCCGTGACCCTGCGGACAAGAAATCTTCCCAGAAATAGAATTCTTCTGCCCACTAATTCTAATTGCTGCTTCCTAATGCAATGGCATCAGCTCTTATTTATAGCCACGTTTTCGTCAGGCAGGATTAGGTTTTATTCACCCATGAAAAGCCAGTGTTTTCCTGAAAATAGATTCATTTAAGCACCTAAATGGAAATCACTTCTGAAGCACCCAGCAAGATGTAAAGCCAAGCTCTGCTGCTCTTTTAAGCTTCAGGAGCTGGGAAAATGATACTGCAGCAAAAGCTGGAACGTTGTGAACATGAGTTGGAGGGAAATAAAGATTCAAAGGATCCCAAAAGGAGCGTTTTGGAAATTTTTTTTTTTATGGCAGTTCTGGGTTAGGGGAGCTGGCAAAGAAGGGAATATTGGGATAAATGACAGAAAAATGGGATAAATCATTGTTTGGGCAACCTGGGGTAAGGGCAGGTGAGGAGAGATCAGATCCAAGCAAAATTCTGGCAGAAGAAAAATGTATTTATTGTTCTTGGGTTTATGATTTAATTTATATAAAAGCTCCAGTGCAGCTGTGCAAGGGAGGGGCTCTTTTGGCTGGCTGGGAAAAACCGGTTACTTAAAAACTCCAAAACTGTTCACACAACATCTTTGTGATTTGCACACAAGTCTGTGCCTCAATTCATCCCAAAAACACCCCCAAAATCTCAATTAATTTTAAATAAAACAGCCTCTGCTGCTCCAATTTCTCGGATTCTCTGGGCAACCTGAGCCAGGCCCTCACCAGCCTCACAGGGAAATTTGTATAAACCATTTATAGGTGTCACAACCAGGTGATTGTTAATTGAAACAATTTACAATAAAACCTCATCTTTTTATTTTATTTTTTTTATTTTTTGTTTATTTACTGCTCCTCAGGCAAGTTCTCCAGCAGGAGCCACTGACAAACTGCAGCAGAGACACAAAAAAGGTTTCTCCAAGTGCTAATTTTATATTTTTTTTTACACACCTGAAGCACCACAAATAAATCTCAACTTCAGAGCTTCTCACAGAGTTCCTATTTTCAGTGCCAACATTAAAAAAAGAAAAGAAAAAAACGATTTTTTTTTTCCCACAAAGGTTTTGGGGAAGCATCAAACAGCACAACAGGATTTTCATGGACAAGGTGTAACCAACTCCCAACTTATCCCCAGTGATGAACTGCAGGAATATTCTCAACAGGGCCAGAAAAGCTTTGTGTTCAGCAGAATTTTCATGCTACTCTGGCCATAAAAATAAAAGGTTTTAAAGGGGATCCTCTTCCCCTTTTATCTGCTGGGATGAAGGCAGCAACAACTGGGACCAGCCTCAGACTCTCCAGTCCAACACATTCAATCCCTGCCACCAGACAGATCCCTCAGAACACGGCTCAAAAGCAGCTTTTATTCCATATTTTTTAGCAATTCTTGCTGTAAATGATCCATTATCTGCATCTTTCTGAACAGAATATTGAGAAATGTGGCTAAAATTGAAGTCACATCCCCG